>NC_034593.1:117119253-117138835 GCF_900095145.1 Mus pahari | reverse complement strand
AGAGAGAGAGAGAGAGAGAGAGAGAGAGAGAGAGAGAGAAAGAGAAAGAGACACAAACACAGAGAGGGAGAGAGAGAAAGACAGACAGACAGACACACACACACACAGAGAGAGAGACAGACAGACAGACAGACAGATACAGACACACACACACACACACACACACATACACACACACACACACACACACACACACCCTCCTGAGTCTGTTTTGTCATGTTTTCTCCTGTGGTCATGTGTTTAGGGATAACCATTTGTCTCTGGATAAACTGTTAGCTGGTTCATTCCTGGAGAAGAGAGTTTCCCTGTCTAACTAGCCATTAATTGTCTACAGCTTTTGAACTAGGAGTGGGGCCTTATGAAATCTCTATAGGCGATTGTCTTGATTGTTAACTGAGGAAGGATAGTCTCCCACTGTGGACAGGAGCATCCTCAGGCACATGGTCTTGGACTGTGAGCCTGAGTCTGTGAGCAAGCCAGCAAATAGCATCCTTTCCACCTTTCCACGGATGTATTGTGTAGGATAGTCTAATAAATCTGCTTGAGATTCTGCTTGAGTTTCTGATATCCTTCCACAATGGATTAGAATCTGTAAGTGGGAATAAAATCCTCCAAGTTGCTCTTGGTTAGAATTTTTTTTTTTTTCTTAATCACAGAAATCAGACTACTCCAATGCTCGGTCAGTTACTTTTATCACTGCTGTGATCAAATACCTGACAAACGACAAAGTAACTCTCCCCCCCCCCCTGCCAACATATACCCAAACCTTAAGGGAAGGAGGGGCCTAGTTTGGCTCACAGTTCATCGTGGTGAGGAAACCGTCGTGGTGAGAGTGACTGGGCCACAATGTCCAAACGGAAAGCAGAGAACCGGGCAAGCAACATTCATGCTGGCACTCCAGCCCATGGGATGGTGCCAGTCACCTTGAGGGTGGCTTTGATGGTTGATATTGGTTGCCAACTTGAGTGGATCTTGAATCAGCTAGGAGACATGTCTCTGAGTCCAAGAATTTCCTGAGAGAAGTACCTGAAGAGAAAAGACCTGCTGGCACAATGTCAGGTGGCAGCCCAGATTTAAGGCTATCTGAAGGAGAGCCACATCGTTGTCTGCTGTCCTTCAATCTTTTCCTATGTGTGTTTCTGCTATGTTGTTGCTTCCGTTACTCTTCTTCTGCAGTGTGGTAGGTAGTATAGCATCTGTGCTTCGCAATGTGGACTGAAGACTGTCTCTCCAAGAATACTCTAGCCTCGAAGAGCCAGATTGAGATTGTTGAAGATTACAGACTTACATATTGACCAGCAACTGGGTTCTCAGCATTTTCAATACACAGACAGCCATTGTTGGGATGTATTGTGTAGGATAGTCTAATAAATCCCCCCTTATAATGTGTATATCCATTCTGTTGGTTTTGTTATTCTAGAGAGCTCCTCTCAGCTATGTTCTGGGAATACTGCACATATATATCCAAAAGTGTGTTTTAGTCAGACCCTAGGTAGTTTGCTAATTTACCCAAGTTAACCATTAAAATTCAATATCACATATACTGAGTATTCCAGGATAAAAAGGTCAGAGACATGGGGAATCAAAGTTGAGTTGTAAGAAACCTTTTCAGGCATTCTAATATTGCCTGGGAAATTGGAGCAGGAAAAAGCTGGTATAAGGATTAAAGTCCTGGCTGGATCCACATAGATTGGAGAACAGTAAGTCAGTGCTTGAAGCTAGGAACGGAACATTCAGTGAGAGCAATAAGATGAGAAACCTGAAATTGCCAAAGAGAAGTGGAGAACTGGTTTTCTAGGTGGCCCCTTTCATAAGGGGCAGTAGCAACAAGAGGGGAAAAAGCCATTGCATCCCATAGGCAGAAAATAGCAGCTCTCAAGTCCAAGGGAGCCTGCCCGCCTTATCAGCCCCAGAGACGGCAGCTTTGCCAGATTGCAAAGGGAACGGATCTGTTTCTGTAGGCTTCTCTGCGAAATCTACAGGCAATTTCTACCCTACTTCCTACCAGAGAAGATTTTCAGTGGTCAGAAGAGTCCTACCAGGTAAACATGGGGTATAAAATGACATGTCCCCCAAAACTGGGGAAAGGAGAGTGGGACATTCAGATGGAAGCAAGGAGAAGAAAGAAGAGAGTATAAAGGCAAAGGACACCATGGGATGCGAGGAGACACACAGGAAGAGACCCACGAGGAGAACATTCATGGCCGAGCTCCCCACCGTCCTCCATGCTCTGCACATGGACCGGATGTGGGTCTCTGTGTTAACTAAACTCCATTGCAAAGTAAGCTTCTATAATGAGATTACGGTATCATCAGGAGTCACTGTAACGCTATGTCCACTTAGCAGAATAGCAGTGGGTTCTCCCCCAGAGGCCATGATTTATCGAGTCACAGGTTCCTGGCTCCTTCCTTGGAGTCCAGTAAGGCTTCCATCACACAGCGCATGCCCAATTCCTATTAGACCACCATCCACCACTCACCATTGCGCCAGTGGGCATATCTTGCTGGGACAGCTATTACTTCAGTTCATAGGCTAGCCCAGCAATAGCATAAGAAGTTCATATTTGCTTTGGAGTCTTCTAATGAACAATATGAACACAATTTGATTATTTCATTTCATTTAAAATGTGTGATATACTTTTGTCTCATATCCTATGTGCTTCATATTCTATAAAATACTGTGCCATGCCTTGGGACCTAATAGATTCATACAGTTGCAGACCACTGGATCAACTGAGGGTCTCTCCTTGGGTACTGACTACTTTTGTACTGTATGAAAATGCAGCCTGTCTCAAGACAGGGGATTTGAATAATGCCTCTTTTTGAGCACTGTTCTCACAGGCAAAATGCAGAAAAATGGAAAGGCTTTTAGGTAAAGAAAATAAGACTACATTTTCACAGGTTCCAAGTTATAAATGCAAATCAGTCTTTAGGGTATAATCAGGATCTTTGTCACTAGTATCCTTTCCATATAAGAACAGGAAGGTGCGTAAAGCAAAATCCTGCGGTCACATGGCTACCCACGATGTTGCAGTCACCAATTCTTATCTTGAACCAGCCATTTGTATCTCTCAGAATGAGGGCTATTTTGTTTTGCGTTTCTAAGGCAGCTGAAATGAGCAGGTTCAAATTCTAGACCCTGAATTTTTCAAGCTTATCTCTCCAATCATTTTTATATTTTTACCTTGGCGAAGCATTCAATCAAGCAATCTTTCCATACGTGATTGCTGAAATTACCTGGATTGACAGCTACCACAATTTCTTTTTAAAGTGTAGAAAACACACTAAAAAAGAAAACGAGTCAAACACACACACACACACACACACACACACACACACACACACAATGCACACCTGGGGAGGGAAAATTTTTGCTCTTCGCTCTTTCATGCTTTATTTAAAGAAATGATGAAATAATTTTGTTAGGGAGAAACAGAATCTCAAGCCTTTTGTTTCATGAACACATAGTTTAATATGAATATGAATTACAAATTGAAGGGGATCCAAAGGAAAACACAAGAACATAAATCCAAAATAGTCTCTAAAATAAGTTATTCTATGGAATAACAAGAATAATATAGTGAGTGACTGAAAGGTGTGAAAGAGGAACATGCTCTGGCTAGGACTGGCTAGTAGCTTGTCCTTGTTTCCTCTAGTACCAGGTAACGCTGACTTAAGAGACAAGTGTCTCATCTAGCTAGATATTTTATTCCTGACCTATAAGACTATTAGTAAGAAAATGAATCACTGGGTCAAAAAGAAAACACTATGAAGGACACACAGTGTCTTGACTGTTCCCACTGAGTATTGATCCATTTTGAAACTGCAACCTATGTTGCCATTTCATATTTCAAAAGTTTACTAGCTGCTGTTGACTGGGAAGGAAGCATACAGGAGGGAGGAGACTATCCATCCCAACCTGGGGAGTTGTCTTTCTGGCAAGATTTCTGTGTGATTGAAGAAGGGTGCCACTCAGCTCTGGTGAGGTGGATCTTATTCTCTGATGACTTCTCATAGGCTGTCTGGTGACCACTTTGCCTTTCTGATTCTTGGGCAGTATTGATTGGTGTCCCCGAACTTTTTTTTTTTTTTAAAGGTTTTCCAATGGTACCCTCCTTAAAAAAAACCTTTAAAGAATTCAGTTTTGTCAAGATAATACACACTGCATAGAGCAAAAGCAGATCGAACTAGTGTAGGCATGTGCACTTTTAGGATCAGAGAAGAATCTAGGAAATTGTTTTTCTCTTTATAACTGGCAAAGTCAAGAACTCAAGTGCTCAAGGCTGGCATCAGTATCATAGGCAATTAATGATAATAGTAGCCTTACATTTGCATATATATATATATATATATATATATATATATATATATATATATTGTGGATGTGCAAAGATAAAGTCTCACAGCCCTCATTGATGATAAAATGTATTAAGTAGATACATTTTAATTCATTCAAATGGGAGTATCTTTTTATGTAACAGATGATGCACGGCCTTGTTTCTTTATTCTCCTCTTCTCTTTCCTGCTTATTAGGATGTGGCTACGATAGCTGGATCTGCAGCAGCTTTCCTGAGTCACAAGATGACCTTGGTAACAGAGCCGAACACAGAAGAATACAAAGACAGAAGGAACTGAGTCACCGAGGGCCCCGTGGAATGGACTGATCTCATCAGCCATATGCTACTTGTCTACTAACCTTTTGACATTACAGAAATAAATTTCAACTTAAGACTATGTATATTGAGTCTCTTATCCTTAGTAAAAGAGATTCTTAAATAATAATGTCTGCTGGCAACAGCAAAGGGAGAAAGATAGATTTATCTACTACGAAATGCATAAGTTGCTTTCTTTGAGAAGATGTGCCTGCAACTCTCGACTCTTAGAGAATAATAAAGTCAGAGCAGCAGGATTTTTGAGGGAGAGGGAAGATGGACACTGATGTGCATGGAGGCTGAGGTTCAGTAAGGTAGACAACACAGCAATGGCCAGGAAGTAGCAAGCCCAAGAGTAAGATTAGCTCCAGAGAAATGAAAGAACTTGGTCCCATCTTGGTGGCACCATGTCTGCAATTATTCTCACGTAATCCAAGTAGATTATTACTTTTATGAGGTAGAAAGAGTGCCACGCTGTGGCCCCAGCCTAGCCTACACTAAGCAGATGGCATGATTACACAGGGCGGCTACTCTGTCTGAATTCCCACTGGCAGATAAGGGTCTTCAGCTCAGAGCTGCACATAAAATATTGTTGATTATTTCTGAAACTTGTAATAGACACAAAATTCATCTTGTTTTGCCAATCCTTAATGCTTCCAGGTTTGCTACTATGGGTACCCATCTTTGGAAAGGACAAGTTGATCCTATGTAGCATGAATTCCTTCTCTACGTCACTACTCATAGAGGCTGTTTATCTTCTGTCTTTACAAATGTTGAACTATTTGATATGCCACTCATGTACGTATGGAACTTAATGTCACATGAAACATTTTATCCCATACATTAATAAATGAATATAGAAATTGTTACACAAAAATAAAATCTTGAAGTTGCTTTTAAGAAGAATTATGTGTGGCTAACTATTATTGCTTGAACTCTACTTTTCTACTCAGGAAACACAATTTGGGTCTTGGGTAACAGAACAGACCAGACTTGATTGAGCTACATGAGAAGTGAATTGAAGGCCAGCTTTGACACGCTGATACTGTCAGCCAAGGTCACCAGAGCCAACACTCATGAGAACCCTCACTGGCAACCTGGTTTCTAAGGGAGGTTGTTAGGGCTAACCTGCCACTCAGCTTTAGCTACTGATGATTCCAAAGAGAGTGGCAAAAATATCAGAGAACGAATCATGAAACAGGAAGTTTTCTTTCTGTATGCTCGACTCTAACTGGCAGTCAGTGCTAAGAAACACTCATGCAGCAAAGCTAAGTCATCAGAGTATTATTGCCAGATACAAGACAGACGAACACTGTGGTAGAACACAGTCGCTCCATGAGTGTCACATGTTAAGCCCACGTGTACCAGGAACATAATGAAAATACTTTTGGAACACAGTAAAAAGCCAGTTGTAAACGGAGGAGGTTCAAGCACCCCACAGGGGCACATTTCATCTCTAAACATTGCCACAATATCATCACAAAATAGAAATAAATAACAGCTGAACTTTCGTGGGTGCTGTAACAGGAGACTCTTGCCATTGTTTGCCACGGATCCTCCACTTGAGCAGCAGACTGTTAAGTGAGAAGGTTAGGGTTGGCCTTGCCAAAGCTGTAGGCTACCAAGGGCATGGAGACAGTCCTTTCTCAGGGTCAGATCCAAGTGTGCAGATGCCTGTGGGGCGCATTTGTCTACAAGCCCAGGAAAGAGCCTAAATACACAATAACCAAAGGGCAGTTTCTAAAGTGTGGGGGCCACATCTGTAGAGTGGTTTTCTCTCTTGAAACCAAATAAGAAGCAATTTTTCTTCCCTCCCACTTTCTGGTATTTTCCCCTCAAAGAAATGTTGTTTACCTCTGTTTTCCACAAACAATCATGTTGAGTTTTTTTCTCCAGCTTCTTGCAGCATTGAACTCTCTTGGATAACGTCTCAGAGTCTGTGTAAAGTTATACTTTAGGTTCCGGGAGTTCTCTTGTAGTTAAGCCAGTCTTTTGGTGACACACACGTCATTTTCAGTCCTAGATGCATACTGGAACACCATAGCTGAGTGACTCAAACACCAAACATTTGTTGTGTTGAGGAGTCCAAAGCAAAGCACCTCAGATTCCGAGTGTGGTGATGGGGCCAGGGCTAATTCCTCATTCATGGATGGCTGCAGTGTCTGTGCATTGCGGAAGGGGCTGCAGAGGCTCCTGGAATCTGTTTTTATAAGGGCATTAATCTCATTCATGAAGGCTCTGGCTTTATAATCACCTTCCCCAAGCTCAGTTTCCAGATACCATCTGTTTGTGAGAGATTTTTTTTTTTTCACACACAGACACAGGTAGATAGACAGACAGACAGACAAACAGGCACACACAGACACACAAGCACATGAACACACAGGCACACAGACACAATAGTCACAAAGGCACATGTGTACACACATACACATACTGACACATACGCGCGCGCGCACACACACACACGCATTCACGCACATACACACACACACTCATCTACTAACTCCAGAAAGGAAACCCACAACAGACCAAAGTAACAGTTGTACCAGAGTCTAACTTCTTGCACCAATGGATTTCTGAGGAGTATAAAGGGTTTACTTACAGGAGTGACTGAAAACAACTGCATCACTAAGATGCCCACTTCAACTGACCCATTAAAGCTGCAGCCTTGGAACTTAACCGTGGGACTTGCAGGCAGTGTGACTGGTCCAAGAATCTCCCAGTGGAAAGTTTCATCAGTGGTTGGCTTCTGTTTCTCCAGCTACAGGGAGAAGGCCCTCACTGACCTTTCAACTTTCAGACATGTGAGGCTTGCTATTATTCTTTGCATTTTTCTAGACTCCCTTCAATGAAGGGAGTGTTCTATTGGGAATAGTGTGTTCTATACCACCATCACAATTAGTGTTAGGCTCCAAATGTGTTAAAAATTGGGTAGGAGAGGCAGACACAACATTCATTCTATAGCAGTACCACTCGGCATGATTCAAGGAACAATAGGCAACATCTTCAGCATGTACCGACCTCCCTGTTTACCTAAAGCTAACGGCTCTGTCTTCAGTTCTCATTACTGACCCCCCATCTGCAGGCCCCATCATAGCTAAGCTAATGAAGATAGAAGAGAGGGAAAAGTAAGTCTGGAGTGTCTCATGGCACTGGCAGATGACTCAGCCACTGAGAACAGAGAAGTCTGTTCAGAGGAAGCTCTGGAGGTGGAGACTCCCACTCTACAGCAAATCTCCCTGGAAGTGAATACCAAGGCTTTAGCTATTTGTACTATTTAAAGGAACAGGATTTGACTTCAAGCTAAGAAGAAGACTCTAGAGACGCTTTGGGCGAGGCACTTGGGAGGCTGGATGCAGAGTAGGAGGGGATGCTGCTTTGCTGATGTGGGAGTTGAACCTTCATTTATTTGCCTTTCTTTTGCAATTGTTTTGTGAAGGATGTTAACATTAAATGTCTGGGCATCTGAAAAATCAGCGGAGTCATGTCATTTAGTCCTTAGTACTGTACTCATTTTTCAAGTCACCATCATTGTCTCTCATTCTCTAACCCTTTCACTTCAAAATTGACTCTGCATCTCAGGCACTCATGCATTCACGTCTATTTTCAAAACTGTGTGATATTCTCTTGTCCTAAGAAAGATGTGATAGGATAATATTTTTAGCTTATTCATCATTTTTGATCCCAAAGAAACATGCTCTTCTTAAATATTTACTGTTTTTTTTTAAATTCAATGTGTCAACAATTCACAAGAAACCCATACATATTGAATTTGTGGGTCATCAAATGCTTAGATATAAGAATGATGGTATGGCTCAATGGATAAAAAGACAGTTGTTTGAAGCTATGCATTCATCATTTTTCTTATGATTATATTAATTTAGTGATATATCCTATTGTATCATCTTGAAGCTTAGGACAGTTTATGGAATAATATATCTCACTGATAGAATTGTTTATTTCCCTTTAACTAAGGGGCAAGAAATCTTGGTTTTTGCTGCTATTGTAGGCATGGGGAAGGTCAGGCTCAGTAGCAGCCACTTCAAGGCAACTACCTCAGAAAACTCAGCACCAAACATTGCCTTCTTTCCACCCACATCTAGCAGTCACTTTCATGTTCTCAATCATATCACAACAATGTTCCTCATGTTCTTGAATTCATCTCTACTACCACAGTGCCAGGCTTTTCTCTGTCTTTCTTCTCTCCTTCTCTCTCTCTCTCTCTCTATCTCTCTCTCTCTCTCTCTCTCTCTCTCTCTCTCTCTCTCTCTCGCATATGCATGCATGTGTATGCATGCATATGCCCACCATCTGCTGTAGTACATGTGCAGGCTCAGAGGACAATATGTGGAGTGGTTTTCTTCATTTTTTCCTCATGGGTTATATAGATGGAACGCAGGCCATCAGACTTGATGCAGGTACTTTTACACATAGAACCATTCTTCTGGTCTCCAGCTGTTTCTTTGCAACTAGAAACTTGCAAGCCCTCCAAGATCTTCTTCTGCTTTCAGTGGAATTTTTTTTTTCTTTTTTTTTTTTTTTTTGAGACAGGGTTTCTCCGTATAGCCCTGGCTGTCCTGGAACTCACTCTGTAGACCAGGCTGGCTTTGAAACTCAGAAATCCGCCTGACTCTGCCTCCCTAGTGCTGGGATTAAAGGCACGTGCCACCACTGCCCGCCTCAGTGGAACTTTTTACCTCGGCCTTTCCACAGTTCTGCCCCAATCAGGATGTCTCCCAGATGAGAAGTTCTCAGGGTCTTCTCTGCCACCTACAGAACCAAGTTCAAGATCTTGAGTTTGTGTTCATCACTCTCTCCAATCAAATCAGGTCTTGTATCTAAGACTCGCTTCCACCACAGACTCCATTGTCATCCTCCTACCTTCTCCTGCCCACCTCTCTTATTTTACCCTTTGGAATTTATTTACCTGATTGGTTCCATCACACAGCCCAATCCCATTCCATCTTCCAAGTCCTCTCCCACTGCCCCGAAAGCTATTTCCAGAGGCCATGTCTCCATTCCCAGCCAGAAAATGGCTAAAGCTGCCCTCTCATGTTTGCTACCTGAGTTCACTATGTACTGACCCAGCGAGGGCGTGTTATGCCATGGTCACCAACACAAAACTCACAGAATCCATGTCTTTGCTGTGCCTCACTGGAGTTGTGTTTTCCAGATCATTTTTTGACGCCTCCATCTCTGCACATGCTTTCTCAGTTTCCCCAGGAGGAGGCGAAGGGAAGTCACCAAGAGTCCCATGCCAGCTTTTAAGTGCTTTTGCTTGGAATCGAGACCTTACGTAGATGGGAAAACACAGACTCTTGAATAGGTAGAGAAGAGGCCAAGAAATATTAGTGGACAATATGAATTTATTTTATTACAATCTGCACACATTCTGTTTCTTTCCATTGACTTATTTCATTGGCTACCACTTTTCATAAANTATACAGTAGGGGTATTGGGGAGATTGATCAGCGAGTAATGTGCTTGCTGGGCCAGCNTGAGGATCTCAGCTCAGATTCCCAGCACCCAAGTAAAAGGTGGGCATGGAGGTAGGTGTCTGTGACCTCAGTGCTGACAGGGTTTGAGGGCTGGTNAGTCCTGACTTTCCTAGGACTCAATATGCAGACCAGGCTGGCCCCAAACTCACAGAGATCTGTCTGTCTCTGCCTCCCAAGTGCTGAGACTGAAGTCGTGGACCACAATGCCTAGCCCAGAATTAAGTTTTTAAACATTGTATTTACTGTTAATATTCACGTGTACGCGTGTGCTTGTAAGCATGCATGCATGTATCAGAGCATATAGGTGTCAGAGGACTTTTGGGAATCTGTTGTCTCCTTTTACTATGGTTTCCGGGAATTAAATTCAGTCACCAGGCTCACAGGAAAAGCACTTTTCACCTGCTTCACAATCTCTCTGCTTAGTATTTTAAAAACCATGGATGGACTTTGGGTTTTGTGAAATATTGTTTTTTCAATGTTTACTTTACACATATGATTTTGCTTGCATGTATGTCAGTATACCACGTACATGCCTGGTGCCCACAAAGGCCAAAAGGGGCATTAGACACCCTGGAAGTACTAGAGTTACAGATGGTTGTGAGCTGCCATGTAGGTGCTGGGAATAGAAACCTGGGTCCTCTGGAAGAGCAGCCAGTGCTTTTAACCACTGAGCCATCTGTTTAGCTCCGTCACTTTTATTGCATTTATATTGACATGATTATATAAGACTTTTCTTATTCTGTCCAAGTGATCAGTTACTCTGATGTTTGAGTGTTGAACCAACTTTATACTACTGAGAAGGAATCCCACATAGGCATGGCATACAGTTATTTTTAAACATTGAAAGATTAAAATTTTAAAGTTTGTGTTTTTGTTTGAGAGACATCGATCTATAAATGTCCTTATTAGACTGTCTTTGTTCATGTCTGTTATGTCGTCTTCATAGAGGGAGTGATGGTGACCTCTTGCCTCTATTTTCAGGAAGGTACCATAGAGAATAAATATTAGGTAATATTTACTAGAAAAAACTTTCTGAGTTAAGTACTTTCTGTTTTATAAAGTTGTTTATCATTCATTCAGTGGCTATGGACATATTCAGATCACCTGTTTTTCTTCGTGTAAATCTACAAGGATTGTGTCTGCAATCTAAGTTCCTCAAACGAGCATTCTGCATAGTGCAGCTCATTGTCTTTTACGTGTCTGCGACGTCTGTGGCGACATCCTCGCTTCCATTTTGGGCATTAATTATTGGTGTCTTCACTTTTTTTTTTTTTTACATCATCATCGTCATCGTCATCGTTGTCGTCGTCGTCATCATCGTCATCATCATCAATCATCATCATCATCATCATCATGTTTTCAAGACAGGGTTTCTTTGTGTAGCTGCGGCCATCCCAGAACTTACTCTGCAAACCAGATCAGTCTCAAAACCACAGAGCTTTGCTTGCCTCTGTCCATCATTTCCTACAGAAAGTTCTCATTGGTAGAAAGAATCAATGCTGGCCACGCAGTTATGCTGTCAATATGCTTATATTTACTTAAGATATTTATATTTATATGAGATAAATTATGACTGTATTTTAAAAGTATCTATAGTCCTGTGGGAAGTTGATTATGTTTCTGAATACATATACACATACTCCTTTGTTATGAAGGATTCAGTGGGTACCATTACAGCATGAATAAGTTTTTAAAAGCAATCATTTCTTTTTAATTTTTTTCATACAATATATTTTGATCATATTTTCCCTTCCCCAAGTTCTTCCAGATTATTCCTACCATTATACCTACCCAACTTCTTTTCTCTTTAAAAAAAAAAAAGAACTCAAATTTTAAAACAAACCCACAAAACAAAACAAAACAACCCCCCCAAAAAACCCCCAAGACAAAAAATACCTAAATAAAATAAAACAATAGCAACAAAAAGCACAGAAAAAACGGTGCAGTCTATTTAGTATTGGCCAGCTACTCCAAAGCATAGGGTCTTCCCGAGAGCGTGAGCGGTATACCCAGTGACTCCCTAACGGAGAAAACGGCTTTTCACTTTCCCATGAGGTATCAACTGCAAATTGTTCCCTGGTTAGGGGTGGGACTTTGTGTCCACTTCCTCTTCTCAATGCTGGGATTGAGTCTGGTTGGAAACTGCGCAGGTCTTATGGGTGCTCTCACAGTCTCTGTAATTTCAAGTGTATCAGACCCAAGCCTGGACGACACTGTTGCCCAGAGTCATCCGCCACCTCTGGCTCTTACAATCTTTCCGACTCCTCTTCTGCAGAGATCTCTGAGCCTTGAGAGGAGGGGTTTGATGAAGACATCCCATCTAGAACTGAGTATTTAAAGTCTCTCAGTTTCTGCATATTGTCCAGCTGTGGGTCTCTGTGTTAAGATTTTCTGATGAGGTGTGTGTGTGTGATGTGTGCACAAGTGTGAGTACGTGTGTGTGTTGCACAGGTGTGTGTGTGGTATGTCACAAGTGTGTATGTGTGTGTGTTTAGAGACAGAGAGAGACGGAAGAGAAACAGAGAGGACAGAGACAGACACAGACACACAAATAGTGCCAGGTCCCACTCTCCCATAAACTGCATATCCCTGGGGACTTAACTTGCCCTCACTGGGCCCATCTTTTAAAAGTTTCACTGTCTCCTGAGAGTTAGAGGCGGGGGGGGGGGGGGGGGGGGGGGGCGGGAACCAAGCCTTCAACACATGACTCTTTGTAGATGCATACCCAAGTTTTTATGTTATTGTGGAAAGTTTTAAAGGAGTCATTTTATATTTGCATATGTACGATATAATGAACCAAATCTGAAGACAAAAACTCTTCATTAAAATTCCTCAAAACTTTATTGTTTTTCCTGGATCAAGTTTATATTTATATTTATTTAAAAACAATTTTTTTTTGTAAGACAAACTGGGGACTTTTTTTTTTTTTTTTTTTTTTATAGTTTTTTTTTTTTTTTATTTTTTTGTTTAACACAGAAGCCTTGGGACATAACACACTCGTTTTGGGAATGGATGGCGGTAGCTTTTGGGGTCAAATGGATGTCTGTATTCTGCAGTATTACTTAATGATGGATGAACGAATCAGTGAGCATTCATTTTATTCATAGTGATGCTTCATTGAGACACGAATCAGAGACCTGCCTGGGTAAATGGAGGTCTGAAAGCCATACTCTCTCTCCATGACCACATTTGACAGACACCAACGACAGAGGTGAGGCCAGGAGGCCAGCTTCTGCGTGTTTACGCAATGGGTAAAGCCTTCACTGAAGTCAAGGGGAGTTTGCTTACGTAAGGGCTGCAGGCCTTAGCCGCCCGAGATTAAAAGGGGGAAAAAAAAATCCTTAAACTCTTTCAACATTAATATTGCCTGTGAGGAATCCAGCCACGACCTAAGCCTCGGAGATTTTCGAACCTAGCAAGCAGAAGGGTAAACAGTAAACACCGGTTATTTTAAGCACGATCTAATCATAGTTCAATGAACAGCGATATTATATTTGATCTCTAAGGTATTAATATGTTCATATCACTATTAGACATTTTTTTATGCAGCCCATTATCCAAACAATGGCTTAAGTCTGTGGTATTTAATAAATCAAGTTTCCGTGGCGTGGGACCGGGTAGGAGTGGGGCTGGAGCCTCTTTCTCCATCTTTATTTTTTTTTCTCCTCAGGTGCAGTTTTGTGTTAATATAAGAGAAGTGTGGCCTTCCTTCTCGTCGCGCTAAAAGTGAGCTAATCCCTGTGTAAGGAATCAGTAAGTACGATCTGCTTAATCTAGTCCCAGTGTGAAACTGTTGACATTTGTTCTTCTTTCCGTCATTATGTGACTGGGCCTGTTTTGTGCTGGATTAGACCTAAATCTCCCGTGCGGCACATTTGGCATGTTACTAGTAGTTTAACTTCATTAATAATGTATGAAGAAAATGTAATCCACGGCGAGGAAGGGAAGAAAAGTTTTTTTTTTCTTTTGCTTTCCTCAAATCCTTTGGAATGAGTAATTACTCAACATTTCATGTTTGATGTTACGTTTTACAATTGAACTTCCATCGTGATAGTTAAGATGAGAGAAACTTTGGCAAATGGTCCCCACAATGCACACCTTTTAAAATTTTTAAATGTGATTACGGATGGCCAGAACTTGTTAAGCATAGTAGGGAATTAAATATTTATTCAGCTTATTTCATTTTCAGGGTCATAAATGCTCTTTCTGAGTCATTCTTCATAACAAGACTTTCTACCACGAAGCCAGTAACAGGCATTGAGAGCGGGGAGCACTAAATTACGGCGAGAGTGACTGAACAAATAAGCATGAGGCTGACTTATAAAGGGACACAAGTGATCGTTTCTGATTGAAATATTATAGCTAAATGAGTTTGGCTGAATCGAACACAAACGTGCCAAAAATAAGCCCTAGCTGCAGCTTAAAAAAAAAAAAAAAGATGTTTTCTAAAACTGCTTTAGATGAAAATGGCAATTAAAAAAAAATGCTATTGATAACTGTGGAAAGTCCCAAAATGGCCTAAGGAAGGTAAGCTTGCCCCTTGCAGTGGACTTTTGGACTCTGTACTCTGGTCACATTTGGGCGATCAGAGCAACAGCTGGGGAGACTTTGCCAACAAAGACGAGTGTTAGATAATCCTGATGAGATTCCACATACAACATCTTTTGTAATTATGTCACATTCAGCTGTAATGGAATAATTCAAGCTGAAAGGACACGCTTTGATCCTTTCTTAAACCTTTCCCTGTGGACTGGCTATCTAAAAGATTTAAAGATATTTCTGTTACAAGATCTAGTGTCTCCTCAGAGAAGTCATGCTTGCGCCATGAGAACAATATCGAGTTTGCCAAGACGCTTCTCAAAGCATCTTTCAGAGGGAGGGGGCTTACTGAATGAAGATATCAGTGATTGGCTGTTCTTCACCTTTTTTTCCTCCCTCCACTGTCAGTATCCACAGTCTTTTTCTGTCACGGGATCAGGCAGACAGGAAGTTGATGTAAATGTGTTGTTGGGATATGTCATCAAATATTGAGTGCTTGTGTGCAAATTCACCTCCTCTTTTGCCAGCAGTTAGTAAGTTATGCCTCTGTAGAAAGTAGCATAGTGAAATATCAGATATGTTGTAAGAATTAAAAAATAAAAGTCTCAAAAAAAAAAAAAAAAAAAAAGAGTCTCTATTACCCTAGCAAGCAAAAGCATTAACTTTGTCACAGGGGAGTTTTGTGTAAAATATTTCTATTTTATTTTCATGGATTTTAAAATTCTAAATCACAGTTCATGATTCTGTAGAATAATTAATAGACAAATACAGTTTTAAAAAACCCACAAGTTTAGCTCAGGTATAAATTAAAAATAATTCTATTTTCATTCTTTATACATTTCTTTCCCACATTATAATTTTTTTTATCTATTTGAAAACTTTCTGGTTATAATTATTTTTCTGAGACTAAGAGGATTTTTGTCCAGGCCGATGAAGCAAAGGTTGTACTCATGACTGTATCTACTGGAGCATTTCTTGTGCTACCGGATACATTCCCTGTGCTTCTCTCAGAGGGAGCAGGTGATTCTAGTCACAGAATAGAACAGGGGCAATCCCCCATGCCATTTGCTTACACATCAGTTTTACAATGACATTAATGTTTTGTCTATAAAGAATAAATAATAAAGATTTTCTCATTGAAAGGTTTAACTATATGTAATTTAATCTAAATATTCCCAGTCAAGATTCTCAATAATCTCAATATTCTTTGTTAGAAATCCTCTCCTCTCCTCTCTTCTCCTCTCCTCTCCTCTCCTCTCCTCTCCTCTCCTCTCCTCTCCCCTTCTTTCCTTTCTTTTCTTCTTATTTTCCAGTGCTAAGCAACAAGCTCAGGGCTCTTCATGCACTAGACAAACACTATTTTTCAGTTACATTTTCAGCCAGTGTTGTCAGCTGTGACATTG
This sequence comes from Mus pahari, assembly GCF_900095145.1. NCBI lineage: Eukaryota > Metazoa > Chordata > Mammalia > Rodentia > Muridae > Mus > Mus pahari. The sequence goes on along the minus strand of NC_034593.1, from coordinate 117,122,741 downwards.
GCATCTTTAGCATCAACTCGTTTGAAGAGGCTGTTAGACTTGAACAAAACTGGGCTTGAAAACCATGCCAGTTTTGATCTGAGAGTTTAGAATTCTTTCTAGGGTACTGTGGTTACCTTTCCCTGGTCCCGGTGCCTTTTTTGGTAATGGTAGGAAAGGGGACAGTCAGTAGTTTGCATTCAAGGCTGCAGTTTCTCCTCTATGTTATTAATTTTAATTGTAACTTGATACTGATTTTTGTATTTTGTATTTCCGTAGCTCTAGGCATCTTTTTTCAGAATGTGTTGTTCTGCTACTAACAGAACAGAAGATAAATCCTTCTCTCTAGCCATGATTCACAAAATTATTTATTATATATTTTTTATATTTTATTCTATTTTTATTGCATATTTTCTTTATTTACATTTCAAATGATATACATATCAAATGTATTTATTTACTTTACATCCTGCTCACTGGTCTCCTCCCACAATTCTTCCCCCCATCCCTTTTTCCTCTGAGAGGGTGGGGTCCCATGGGTATCCTCTCACCCTGGCACATCAAGTCTCTGTGAGGCTAGGCACATCCTCTCCCACTGAGGCCAGACAAAGCAGTCCAACTAGAAGAACACATCCCACAGACAGGCGACAGCTTTTGGGATAGCTCTTCCCTCCTACCCCCGCTCCCTGCTCCAGTTGTTCAGGACCTATGAAGAGAACATATTAGATATCTCTCTGTCTGCTGGAGGTCACGGTCTAGATTGTAACTCCATAAATATATATTCAAAGACCTCCAAATACTTGCTTAATTGTATGCAACACATTTCTTTTTCTGTCAGTGTTGGTTGTTTCTCTTAGGACAGCAAATTGGTCCTTGAACAAGGGAGACATTTAGAATACTTTCTGGTAGATACAGCAAAGGTTAGTAAATGTTTTCCCAACACACAAAGACTGTGGTGGACTGATGGTGCTGGAAACTCAGCCTGGTGTCCATGCCTTATATAAAGCTTATAATCTCTTTCATTTTAGTCAGAATACATGTTTTCAGGCCATCCAAATTACTGCCTATATTTGCATAGTAGAATTGAAGGCAGTGGGTACATTCTTAGTGCATTCATTAAATGAACCTTCCTGCAAATTTTAGCTTACTATTACTTTTTTAAATTATTATTTCACACTTTGGGGAAAATCCTACAATTCAAAACTTATATCATATTTTTAAATGTTGAGAAGAAAATGGGACTTGATAAGACTAATTATCAGTTACTATTAATAATATTTACTTGGTAATTTCTTGATATTTTTAGAATCCAGTATCTTCCCAGAGGGAAAATACGGCATGTGTTTTATACATAAAAAAAATGATTGGCTAGAGAAGTCAAGCCTTCTGTTTATTGTAGGTGACCACGTTTTAAGGCTCTGTGTGCAAAGCAAAACCCATCTAATTCCTCTGTTTAGTCACCATGTAAATCCAGGGATGCAGTGCAGAAGGCAGAGCGCTGGTTTTGAGGCCGCCTCAATGCCGCTCATGCGACTTCATGCCTGTTACCTTTTTAATGTGGCTCAAGATCACGCTTTTCCTCATGTGCCCACAACTTCTCATTTAAATAACTGTTATACAAAAAAGGAGATTTACTCACAGAAGAGGGAATAGTTTAAATGGCTTATTTCAAGGTTGTGGAAAGTCTTTCTTAAAAACAAGACCCTCTAGTTTTATAAATGCCTTCACCACCCACTTACACTTTTTAAATAAAATAAAGCTAGCTGATTCCTGTTAGCAGTTCCCACTGCCTTCATGTCTCAAGCAGGCAGCACGGTGATCTTTAATCTTTACACCGCTGGGTTATTTTTAAGCCAAGTCAGGAATAGTATTATTGCATCCGTAAGCATTCGTATGTTTATCTCTAAAAGCAAAAATTCTTCCTTCAGTCTGTGAAATCATTCACTAACTCTCCAGGAATAATAATCAGGCCTCATCATACTATACTATCAGAGATAGTTAGGAGGCTTGCCTCTCACACGTATTGAGCAGTCATTATGTTAGTGGACAATAATGTTTTTCCATTTATGCCTCAGGAGTCAATATAATAAACATTCCTTTCAAACGCACACAGAAAACATAAAATAGTGACCAGGACTATGGATTTGAAAAACTACAGTCAAGGTCCTGCTTTACCACTTATTAGTTATGTGGCTTATACTGCGATTACTTCTTCATTTCTCATTTGCAAAAACGGGAATAATGGAACTTGGGTCATCTCATCAAGAGTGTGAAATGACGCCAGTGTCGGTAATGCTTTAATGCTGAGAGTACTTCATTAAACGTGAGCTATTTTTTTTTTTAAATCTTGCAGATGGAATTTGAACCCAGGGCTGCCTAATCTTAAAGTCTGTGAACTTTCCATGGTGCCAGGCTGAGCCATCACAGGGACAATGCTGGCAGCTTACCAGCCTGGACACTCTTTAAAGAGAAGTTAATGTGGATTTATTAAGACTCTACTCCTGGTAGCACTAAATTTTCCACCATCATTGGCAAGCTAGTGATTGGTGTTCTCTTACTGTGGCAGTAACTAGGCACAGGAAACAGCTGGTCCTGAACAAGTGCCTGAGAAAGTGAGTGGAGCCAGGACTGGCAAACTGAGGGTGAGCAGAATACAGTGGGGGTGGGGTTATGGGGAGTAGAGCGTGATGGGAGACAGAAGATCTTAGCCTCAAAGAGAACTAATTGCCAGCAGCCAGCATGATCTTTGTGAGGAAAATTAATACCCCAAGTCAGTACGTGCCCTAGATGCCATACCACTGAGACCACTTGTGGTAGTTGATTTATGGTCACCCTTATATAGTCCTTGTGCCTTCCAAATTTGTTGTAATGTCAAGAAACATTCCCGGTCGAGATTTGTTCAAAGCTCAAATAAAAATTGAGCATTCAAATAAAAATTGCTAGCAACTGGATGCTAAAATGTGAAGTAATGAAGAATTAAACCTAGCAAAGCAGGAGATGTTGCAGGTTGGACCAACAAATTGCACAAATTTGAGTCAGGAACATTAGAGTCAGAACATTAGACAGATACTCTTCCGTTTGCATCTTGGTAAGGAGTAATTGCCAAGGCAGAATGCTCTTGTCATATCTATGCCGTTGCTAATGTTTAATGCTTTGTATTTTGGTTCTTCATGATTGCATGAGCCTGTCTTTTACTTGTAAGGAATGAAGGTAAATTTCATTTTTTCATTAACTCAAAACACATTTACCGAGCTCCTACTGTATACTTTGCACTGTTCCAGGGAATGGTAACAAACAAGGCAGACAACGTTCTCTACTTTCCTGGAACTTATTATCTAGTTAGGAGACAGAAGATAAGCAGAAGAAATACGTTCTATTGAAAGATTCCAAGGAGAAAAGGTAAACAAGTGGAGGCTCACAGTCAGCTATTGGATGGAACACAGGGCCCCCAATGGAGGAGCTAGAGAAAGTACCCAAGGAGCTGAAGGGGGCTGCAACCCTGTAGGTGG
>NC_034593.1:117077156-117118414 GCF_900095145.1 Mus pahari | reverse complement strand
CCTCCCCTGCCTCCTCTGCCTCCCCTGCCTCCCCTGTCTCCCCTGCCTCCCCTGCCTCCCCTGCCTCCCCTTCTTCCTCTCTCTCTCCTGCCCCTGCTGCTCCTATTGCTGCTCCTGGTTGCTGTTGTTGCCGATTGAGGAAAAGAAGTTGGAGATATCCTGACACCAAGGGAAACAATGCCCCTAATCAGCAGGAAGAAGTCAAAAGAGGTCTAAGCCCCCTTTCACCTCTCACCTTCTCTCTCTCTCTCTCTCCTACCTAGTGTTAGGGGGTTGGAAGGGGTCAGGGTGAAATAAGTGTTGGAAGGGTGGTAGTGGTGTAAGAACTCAACAAAATAGCTTAAAAATGGCAACATCAGAGTCCACGACATTTTTAGGACATCAAACAAATATGTTCACCACATAAAATGTCTTCCTTGAGGCAGCATTAAAAAGCATTTCCCTGTGTTATTCTGGTCTATAGAAATGCTTCCTACTAAGTCCTAAAGGTAAAAGTTGAAGCATTTATTCTAAAAACGTTTGGATTTAGCAATGTTGATTATGTGCTTTGGCTATGAGGCATACTCTAAGGAAGCTGTCGTCGTTAAAGTTTAGTGTGCAGAGCAAAGAAAAGGGGACGTAGTGAATTTTAATGAATAAACATGTCTATAGCTCTACTTAGTCATTTTATCCAACTTAAATTCTTCTTTTTGACATGAATAGAGTTGAAAATGTCCTAAAATTTGTCACGAGGAGTGCATATTTGCATATTTGTCCTTATATATGAGATAATTTACTTTCTTATGCAAATATTCTTCTGGGAAGAAGTGGGTGTCAGTCTGTGTAGTCCTTATCCCTATGGATTTTTATGTTAGTTGTTTTGGTCTGACATTCAATGCTTCTGAAACCCAAGGGCTGTATCTAGCTAGGGGTAGCTCGTGGGTCTTTCCTGACTTGATGTTTTCCACACACACTCTATGTTCAGTTATCAGCTGCTTCTCAGTAAAACCCATACTTAAGACATTTAAGTTTCCTTGCGTTCATTTAAAGGAAAGCATTGAGAGGGTTGTGCATAGAGCTACAACCTGGCTAGTATGTGTTTAGCTAAGATGTAAGCCATTGCATCCTTTCATGGTATAGGTCATTCCTCATCCTTGAAACATAGTTTCTAATCAGTATAAAGCAACTTATTTTTTTCTTGAAATGTGAAAAATATAAAAAATATATTATTTTAACGACATCAAATCATTTTATTATTTATTTTTATTTCTTTTAGCTTATGACAATTTAAAGAGATACAATGATTAAAAATGTGTTGGGATGGAGGAGTGAAGGTGAAGTGAAAATTTTTGGTTTCCTTAGAGACTCAATTTTGTCCTGTGATGTTTTTCTGGAAACTGTCTTATGAGAGGACGTTGTGCTGAGAACAGACATGTGGTGTTTTCTGGAAGCTGCCTGGTGACAGGGCCTGTGACGTTTTGCTGGTGTGGATGGTTGAGAGGACATGGGATGTTTGGAGCAAGTATAAGGATAACCCAGCAGACCGTGGACAGTAGATAATGTTCTGACATCGGTTCGCCTTGCAACTCTCTTCTGGTCATTGCTGGGCTTTGCTGATGCTGGTCTTTGCTTATGATGCCCTTGCACTGGTTTGCCTTGCTTTCTTCCTGATCACCGCTAGTCATGACTTCATAGAGAGAAACACACTCAAGAACTTCTGGTGGCATTCTGGCTGCTTCTTGCTGCTTCCATGGGACACATGCAGATTGGTGGGGCCTCTTGGTTTCCTTTGGATAGAGCCGCCACTACTGATTCATGTTCGGTGTTTTGTTAGTGGACCTTACTGCTGACCACAAAGATTGAAATCGCCCCCCCCAAAACTATTTCTAAACAGGTCCACCACCCTCATTTCTTATTAACTTTCTTTCCTTATCTCTGGTGGGTAGTTGATTAGGACGGAGGCTGAAGCATTAAAGAACCACAATTAAAGTAGGTTTAAAAAAGAAATCTAAGGCTGTAGATTTCCTTGTAATGATAGGAAAATTTCAGGAAAATTTAAATTTGTAAGCAATTTAAGTTAGTATAAAATCTGATGGTGAATCTTGATAGAGAATCTATCCACATAGCCAGGATTAACTCAATTGTATGTATGCTTCTTGAACTGGGGTGTGTAATTTGGCGAACAGTTTTGTTGTTGTTGCTGTTGTTATTGTTGTTGTTGTTTCTCAGACAGGGCCTCACAATGCAGTTCTGTGTCTGGAACTTTCTATGTAGACCACAGTGGCGTTGAACTCATAGAGATCTGTGTGATTCTACCTCTGGAGTGCTGGGTTGAGCTCTGCCAGCTTGGTAAATAATTTACAAAGATACAGCTCCTTGGTCTCACTAGGGACTCAGGTGCCATTGCCTCTGGTAGAGATTCTGTGGAAACTGTATTTGAGAGTTTTCTAGACAGTTTGGACAAGTGAGCGATGGTTACACTCATTCTCCTGCTACTTCTGATGTGGGAATTTGTCTATATTTTGTCATTGGAGTTGGAATTACCATTTGTCTTCTTTCCTCATGGCAACATTTACAAATCAGTGCTCTTCTCTCCCAACAGACATGTTTGCTGTTCAGTTTTTGAGATGCAGAAAGACTGGGATCCATGATCTCCTTACGTGGCTATTTTCCTTGCCCTCAATGTTGGGACCCATGATCCCCTTACATCATTGCTTCCTCTGCCCTCAGACTCTACTCATACTATGCCCTTCCCTTTCTCATTCTCTTTCTCATCTTCACAGAGTATGTGCCCCTCCTGTCAGTCTTCACCTACAGTATCTCTTCACATTCATTTCACAGTGGGTGTTGGCTTTGCTTCTCATCCCAGTTCCAGGAAACACTCTTAGACTGCCATCTTAGTCCCTGTTTTGTTGTTCAGGTATGCAGAGCCTGGCATATATCAGACCCTTGGGGAATAGTTTAGAAGGATCCTTGAGGCAACACTTGTTCTCCTGCTCACAAGAATGAATCAACTTCACTTCTCTTTCCCTTCTCTTCTTTTTAAACTCCAAGGTACCACCTCGACATCTCTGTGTGCTCTGTTCTTTCAATGACTACTTTTCCCTTAGCTCCACATGTGCCAACATCTTATTTGTTTTTAAATTTAAACTCAAAAAGGTCAGTGTTATTTTCTGACTATCTGTCTCTCACATTCAAATGTTGAAGCCCTCATTACCAACATGATAGCAGTCTTTAGGGTGGTGAGTAGATGACTAATATCCAAAGTGTTGACCACTTTGGCATTAGTGTGTCCTTACAAAACAGGTTCAAGAAAGCTTATTGAACCCTTCTGTCATGAGGACACAGCAAAAAGGCAGCATTGATGGGAAGAAAAGGAGACCTCCTTAGACACCAAATCTGCAGATGGATTGATCTTAGACATCTCAGATCCTATATCTGCAAGAAATACATTTCAGTTTGTTCTAAACTATTCAGTTCATTGAATTTTGTTATAGCAGCCTGAACATACTCAGACATTCAGAGTCCTTTGCTATATATTGGGCTTGCTTAGCAAAAAGAGTAAGCACGGCCCTAGTATTGATACCGAAGAAATGCTGATTTGTGTTTCCTCTTTATCTGGACACTTGGGAGTCTACACTAAAGTTTATGGGCAAAAAGCGCAAGGGATGATCATTGAGTTCATTTGGCCACATAAAGTTTTTATCTGCTGACCTTGTTATCTTCTCCAGCCTCAGCTATTCTGCCTAGATAATACTCTGCTATATTCAGGTCTGTCAGGCTGAAGGAGATAACTGCTCTGCTTTTGTCTCTTTATAAAGAACTCCAAATGAGTTGCTGTCAGGGAGAACGAAGAATTCTCCCCTTCAACTAGAAAATGTAATTCAAAGCTGCATTGGGACTTTCAGGACATCTAAAATTAACTTAATCAAGAACACACTACAATTTTATGTGGAAAAAATTAAGCCTGGGCTAAAGTACATAAACGATGATCTTCTTAATTAGAGAGACATTTCCTGTTTTTTTGGTAAGATGACTTAATAGTGTGAAAACCCCACACTTCTTCAATTAATCTATAAGCACAATATAATCCCAATCAAAATAACAGTGACTTGTCTCTCATGTGTCAGGAAGAAGGCTTGTTCAAGTTAGACTTGAGAATAGTTAATAGTCAATATGGGGATGATGTTTGCCTGCTGTGTTAGCTGATGAGAAATTGGTTCCGAAACAGACAAATTGATCAACAGAAAGGAAAGGTCAGAAACAGAACTGTGCGATGTGTACAGACACTTAATTTAAAATAAAGGTGACATGGCAAGTCAAGGGGAAAGGCTCCTTATCTACAAGATGCTAGGAAATTTGGCCTTTCAACCACAGGAAAAGAAGTTGAGTTGCTAACTTACAGAGCAATTTATCTACTTGTAAAGAAGAAAACTATAGTGTTAACAGAAAAATGTGTGCAGCACCAAGGGATGGGGAAGGGTTAGTAAATACAATTTCAAAAGAACAAACTGAAAGTGAATCTAGTTACACTAAATTAATAGTAGTATTTTTGATTAGTGGAGAATATTGTAGACAATGTTAAGAGCTACTAGCATGAGAGGAGCTACATGTTCTTGATATCAACATCTAAAAAGGTGACTACTCACCTGGGTGGTGGTGGCCCATGATTCTAATCCCAGCACTTGGAATGCAGAGGCAGTTGGATATCTGAGTTCGAGGCCAGCCTGGCCTGCAGAGCGAGTTCCAGGACAGCCAGGACTATACAGAGAAACCCTGTCTTGATAAACAAAACCAAACATGATTATTCAATCTATATCATGAATACAATGAGAGCAGCAATCTCAATAGAAAATAGACAAAGAATGCAATAGGCAATATGTAACAGGGGTGCCAATAAACAAACAAAAGCTCTGAAAGCCCCTAAACATATTAGAAGATAATCTGTTAATTGATAACCATAAAGCTTCTAAACTGAAACAACAGACCAGGGTCAGTATATTGGCAAATGTTCAAACCTGGATGGTTCTGGACATGGACATGAGACTGCCACACCCACTGATCCACTAATGGAAGCTGGAGCAGAAAGGCCAGTCTAGACAGTCATCTCTCCAAATATGATTATATCTACCTCAGTGACCTACTGGTTGTCAGAGCACGGACGTATAATAAGAAACTATCACATGGCATGGTGCATTTGTAGTATGGGGCTGGGCACTAAGCACCATGTTTGTCCTGGGAAAGTGATGGTTAAAACATGTATAGTTGTTCACCATAGGCAAGTGTGATAGTGAACAAATGGATATGAAAATCAAGTTCTGGGTTCAATTACTAACAAACTCAAAACAACACACATGTGTGCAAGAGAACAATATGCAAAATATTAAAGACAGAGTACCTACAGGAAAGATTTAACGTTTAAAAATAATTATGCACTATACTGTATTTGAGGGGGTGGAAATTGGAAATAGCCAACAGTTTAAGCTCTCTGTGTATGGATATTTTTATGCTGAGCAAAAAAGATAGCATTTGAGGGAAATCCATGCTTGTAGCTACAAATTAGAATATAAAAGACACTAGTATGGGGCTCTGGCAATATCAGTTACGAGCTGCATAGTTTCTGGATTTATGTCATGGCATGGACCTACACAGCAGTCTACTTGTGGGAATAGAGGTGGTAAGGGAGAATGGAAAGTTTCAAAGTCAGTGGAATAGGGGATTATTTCCAAGCTGTTGGCTAAGACCATTTGGACTGTTTTCATCAGTACTTTTCTGTCTTCCCTCTCTGTCTCTTCCACTCTTTCCCTCTTTCTCCCCATATACCCGTTTATAAGTTGCGGGTAGCCCTGGGGCTAATTATATTTGATGTTAATTCCGTTCTCGTTCTCCTGTGACTGGTTGCGAACAAGGAATGAGTCAGCACTCAGGTGATTTCCTGTAAACCTGATTCCCACCTTAATTTGTAAAATAAAGGTTAGAGCCGGTGATTGGGTGGAGAAAGAGGAGAAGGTGGAGCTGAAGGTTTTGGGAGAGAAAGGGAGAGAGGACGATGGAGGACAGAGGAGGAGGTGGAAGGAAAGTGGAACAGAAGCACATGGCCTGGAGAAACTGCAAGTTCTAAGGGGTCTCATAGATGGGGAAGATGATAGTGTAGTTGTAGATCTGTCCAATCTAGGCACACAGCTTGTATTCATATTAATTGAGTTGTATTTTCATTGCCGGGGCATATTTGGGTTGGAGATTTACCACAACATATATATGTATGTACACACACACACACACACACACACACACACACACACACACACCCTACTGATTGTACTTTGATTTGTCAAAAGCAGAAACAAAGTAAGCTGAATTGCTAGCTAACACAGAATTTCATCTATTTATAAAGGATAAACTATATTGCTAACAGAAAGACATGCAGGCCTAGGAATGGGAAAGGATTTATTAAGTAAAAATTTGTTCAGTACCCCCAGAGCTCCCAGGGACTAAACCACCAACCAAAGAGTACACATGGTGGGACTTATGGCTCCAGTTGCATATGTAGCAGAGGATGGCCTAGTCAGACATCAATGGGAGGAGAGGCCCTTGGTCCTGTGAAGGCTCTATGCCCCAGAGTAGGGGAATGCCAAGGCCAAGAAGCAGTGGGTAGGTTGGTGAACAGGGGGAGGGGGAAAGAGAAATGGGTAGGGGGTGGGGATAGGGGGTTCTCAGAGGGGAACCAGGAACGGGGATAACATTTGAAATGTAAATAAAGAAAATATCCAATAAAAAAATTAGAAAGTACAAAGTGCAAGGTGGATATTGAAAACTTTTGATAAATTAAAATTAGTAGTTTTGGTTAACGACAGATACTATAGACAGTGTTAAAAAATACCAAACCGAGAGAATGAACCTATGTATTCTACATACTAATTTCTAAATTGGTGAATATTCAACACACCACACACACACACACACACACACATACACACACACACACTGGACTTCAGTCTGTGCGTGGCTGGCACTTCTTTGGGTAGTGATGGCATCACAGTGAGAGCCTGTAACAGGAAAAAAATATCACTCACCAATGTAGGAAGGCAAAAAAAAAAAAGAAGCAGAATGGGCTGGGCACTCACTGTCTTTGCAGAGGGCACCGTAATCTGCCCTAGTCTGTAAAACTCTCTCCACTTCTCATTACTATTAGGAGGGATTGTGTCTCCAAAACGAAGCCCTTGATGGAGGTTTCAGATTGAAACCATAGAACTATAGCGTTAAAATTGGTGGGTGAGGGGCTAGAAACAATCCCAGTGGCAAAGATGCTTGTTGCCAAAGGTGGGGACATGAGTTTGTTCTCGGGGACCCGCAGGGCAGAATGAGAGAACCAACTCCTACGGTTCTCATCTGACCTCCACAGGTATACTTCCCAAGATAGATAACTAAACTTAAAATGCAATTTAACAGAACACCACAACATTTTGGAAAACATAAAACAATGTTAAGTCATCGAGGAATTATGGGATGCCACAATAAACACCGAAGAAGCAGCTCTACAAACGTGGTGAAAGGTGGGAAATTTAACCACTCCCTCAATAATATTAATCTACCAAAACGGGTTCAAAGAACAAATTCAAAACCACAAAGTCACTTACCCAGGAATAAGCTGAGCAACACTCTAAGTCTTTGATTAAAAAATACCTTGAGAATGAAAAGAAAGGCAGATGCGCACCCGTTGGTCAGTACCAACAGCTACAGCTGTTTTTACCCCTTGAAGTTTTAGCTTTAACTGCAAGAGATGGTTAAAGTCAGGAGTAATTTCTTCCTGAAAAAGCGAGTCCAGAGAAATTAAAACTGTTGGGGTTGGAGTCTCAAGTCATTTGGTGAGAAGAACCTGTCTACTTCATGTCATAGTGAGGGAATCTGAAAGCAAGAGTCCTCAAGTCCTTGACTCAGTGAGCCAATAAGTGGTACTTTCAGGTCTAGCAAACAAAACAAAACAAAACAAAACAACCAAACAAACAAAAAACTTTTTAGTTTTTACACCTACCCCATTGATTTTTTTTAAAAGAACTTTTATTATGAAAAAATATTACTGTACATATATAATCTAGAAAATTAAGTTTTAATATATGAAAATAAAGACTTATAAAGTAATATAGGCCTGCAAGTGCTTTTAAACTTATAAATTGAATTATGAAACTATTTTATATTTTCACGAATATTTTGATGCTACCTCGGGGAACAATGGAGTTCTTAAGCATGAGGTTAAGGGCCCCGGGCTTAGCTGGTGCAGTAGTAGCTACCCAGCTTTGTGGGCCACAGAATGAAGTAAACGTAGGTAGCTCTTGAAGTGGGAGGAAGATAACTCCTTCTTCCTACAGGTCCTTGTCCTAGTCCATGCTAGACAAGTTCACATGGATTATAAACACTCTCATGAGGGGTTGGTACCTGGATTGGGGGAAGTAAAAAAAGGAATAAAAAAACACCCTCTGTCAAGCTGCCCACTAGTGTTTTGTGTTGCTACCAGCATTGGGTAGGGAGAGTCTCTGCCTTGACTTGGTTAGGTGCTGAAGTAGACCTTCAACACTGGTTCGCACCTGAGCTCTCCATAGGAAGGAAGGTCGTGACAAAGCAGGAGCCCTTTTTTCCCCCAATGTAATATTAGAGGTCACAGGGCTTCAGTTAGGAGGAGTAGAAGGCTGTGTTTGATCCAGGAAGCCATGAAGATGTTTGGCATTAGAGACTATGGGAAGATAGTAGACTGAACTCCTCTTAAGCATCTGCCCATGTGGTCATTGCCCCATCAGATTTTACTAACTGACTTCAGTAACTTGAGATAGCTTTTTGCCAAGTTATTTGACTTCTCTCACTCCTGTTTTCCACATGTCATTATTGCGATACAGTGGCTGCAGGGTAGAAATCCCACTCGCAGGACATCTTTGAGCACAGGAGTCTAAGCGACTCCACTGGTTGTCTGCTCATGGGCACTCAAGCCCTGATACATCTGTTACATTTAAGAATTTCGCTCTGCTGCTTCCCACTCCTCTTTTGTGTTAGTTACTCTTCTGTTGCTGCGATAAAACACCATAACCAAAAGGAACTTACAGAGGAGAGTTTATTTTGATTTACGGTTCCTAAGAGAGAGTCCATGATAGTAACGGAGGCATGACAGCCGGAAGATCATGCGTCAAACTGCAAATAGGAAGCAGAGAGTAAAGCAGAAGTGGTACCAAGGCTAAGAACTCTTTTTTTTTTTTTTTTTTTTTTTAAGTATAGAATAGAGTTAGAGTTTATTTAAGGCATGGGGAGGGAAGTTGAAGTGGGAGTAGAGACAGAGAAAGGCATTTAGACTCTAACTGTAGGCCAGCCTTTAACGTCTTCTCTGTGATTCAGTTTCCTTTATCTGCCTGAGAGACTTGCCCTGGAGATGCAGGGAGTCAATTTGTAAAAAAATGCTTGGGACAGTGACCTAATAAAGGATCAGTAAATGCTAGCTATTAACGTGCATTCATTTACTGAAAAACGGACACTAACTATACTTTTGCAGGCATAGCATTTCATTTCAGTATCATGGGAATACTTCAGATGGATACCTACAAAGGTGACAATTGCAAACTGCTTGGCATCATGACTGCCACATGGTATTACCTTAATAGATGTTAGGTAGCTTACTAATCAATAATTATAATCAGAAAGCTGATCAAGAGAAATATGTCAAGCTCAGAAGAGCAGGATGGTGATGAGAGGGGTTGGCTTACTGGGAACTGAAAGCCATACCAGGAACATTTGAGACCTTGTCCTAGATCTCTCAGGAATTTCATCCTTCCACCCAGTGAGTGTCCTGGAGCTCAGATGACAGCCTGTTCTCTGTGTATCATCTGATCTGGATAGACTTGAGTAGTCTCCTCTGTCTCATGACATATCTAAGCCATCAGGCCTTCCAAGATTTCTTTCATTTCACTCTCCAGGAAGTTAATGACTTTTCCTTACTATCCGTCTTTGCTCAGCTACATGTCTAACAGGAAAAGGAATTTCAGAACTCTCAAGTTCCCCAATAGAATATCCCAGATGAGTGAAAAATATAAGACTTCCTCAATATTTTATAGGAGGCAGAAGAATGGTTCATAATAGGTGTATTCTATATTGAGGAATTATAAAATTCAACATCATGATTTGAGTTCTGCCAGGTCCTCTATGAATCTGCTGCCACTCAGGTTCTTCTGTTCTTTGCTTCTGGGCATCTCCCCTAAGGCCATGCTCTCCCTAGTCTTATGGCTTTTATTTATGAAGTCAGGTGTTTTCTGATTTATCCTACAACAACCTAGACTTTCATCCAAGTACTTAATTAGCCTGGGTTTAATAATAAAATTCATCTTCCCAAGAGATATTTCATTGTTATACCCGATGAAATGACTCTTGATGTTTGTTCTGTATGTGTCACAATATCCATTATTTCATTTACTTGTTTATTTAACAATTATCTACTGAGCGCAGAGTCTATGGTTTAGGTACCAGCCCCTTAGGTATACAACGGGAATTCCCGAATTCATGGATAAGTACCTAAAAAATGAAAGCATGCCTACATATAATGGCAGTCATCTAGTCTTGTAAGTTCAGTGTTTAGAAGGTGCTGTACCATTTTGTTCAAAGCAAAGCTGAAGGTAGAGTATTAGCAACCTCCACTCACTTTTCGTCTTCCAACTAAAGTCAGGGACAGAAGGAGAAGTAGTGGGCCATGGGTGGGGAGATATGGCTGGAAGATGACTCTCAGTGACACCCAGGACATATAACTGCACCCCCTTTCACCACTTTTTCTGATGGAGCCATGCAGTAACCATAGCAGGAAGAGTTGATGGAGGTGATGAATGAACGAAGCGCGTGAGTCATGGTTACCAAGAATAAAAGCGCTGAGTGGTTGATGAGGTACAGAAATAATTAGTAACACATTTAAAATTGCTGACACTTCTTAACCACTTTCAGCTGGTTCTTTGGTGTGCATTTGGTAATTAGAACTCATTTCATATTTAGGAAAGTCCAAAGTGTTCTCTTGGCCTGGTTTGGTCCTCTCTTCTTTTCATCAGACTTCTTTAACAGACATATGTTTGATAGGCAAATAGAGGAAGGAGAGAGACAGCTGTTAAGAGCTAGAACCTTCCCTAAAACAGAACATATAGGTGGAAAGAGCTTAACTTTCAATTACACACANACACACACACACACACACACACACACACACACACACACACACACACACACACAATGCAGTAGACCAAACTTCTTCTTTAAAAATAATGAGGCTGGTCATGATCGTTTAGTTTGTGCCCACTCTAAGAGAATGAGTAAAATCGCTCAGCAAATCTAAAGGCTGAGGTCCTCTGGATTACCTACTTAGTTGACCTTCAGGAAGGAAATAGAAGTCAAGGAACAATGTTCTAGAAAAACAAAATGTTCTAGAAAAAGTAGCGCATCTTTCACCAAAACCTTTTGACATAAACTCTTAATTACGTTCCTGAGTTCTTGCCATAAGTCTGTAAGCACATGAAGACAGTGAGACTGAAGGTTGAAAGGCAATGGCCATTGATTTATCCCAGTTCCTCTCATAGTCTTACCGAGTCAGACTCTGAAATACTGTTTTCTCCGATTGACTCA
Source organism: Mus pahari (assembly GCF_900095145.1). Lineage (NCBI taxonomy): Eukaryota > Metazoa > Chordata > Mammalia > Rodentia > Muridae > Mus > Mus pahari. The sequence goes on along the minus strand of NC_034593.1, from coordinate 117,106,801 downwards.
CTTTCTTTACCAAGTCGGCAACTTAGGACTTCAAATATAATTTTGAAAAGTTTTCTCTTTTTTTTTTCCATTATTGGAAAACAAAATATGTTTTCTCTTTCATGAATGTAGTTAGAGGACAAATTTTACTGTTCAATACAGAAATATAGACCAGCTAGGAGGAAATACCATTCCGTTACTACTTTTTTCCTCTTTTGGTTGTTTCCTATCTGTGGTGCCAGCTTGACCTTTACTTACTATGTAGCATCAACAAATTAAAGCTATTATTTTCAGTTTTGCGTCTCTTCCACATAGGTATAATTAAGAGATTTTTGTAAGCAAAATCAGAGGTTTAGCTAATATTTATTTTACAGATAAGTTCAGTGTTTCTTATGAAATTTGATGGTTTCTTAAAATGTTTGTTAATATTTGTTAAATTGATAGGACTTATGTAAGTAAACAAACTCTATTTCCAAGCGGATCCACTGATTTTTGGGTTTACCACTTGAGCTTTTGTTTTTTGGATAACCACATCTATGTATTGCACCTCTGGTAATACAAGGTTGATATTGCTATAGGAGCTTGATTCTCCCCTAGTTTTAAGTACTTGGTATACCACAGGTATATATGCACAGGCCAATATAGTACAAATATTATCTCAATTAAAGATTCTTCTTTCAAAAATGACTCTAGCTTGTATCAAACTGACATAAAAATAACCCTAAACATCAGACTCCCCAATTTTTCCTCTTTCTCCCTCTTCATATCACATCTATCTGTTCTCTAGACAGAGAGAGTCATTATATATAGCCCACACTGGCTCTGAATTCATGGTGGTCCTCCTGGCTCCATCTTCTGAATCTAGAGACCACAGACATGTCTCACTATGCTCAGCCACATGAAAAAAAAATGTCTACAAAGCAAAAAGCAATAAAATGGTGCTAAGAGCTGAATTGTGTGCCTCTAAATTCATCGCCTGACATCCTAACGTCCAGCAAATCAATCTGTTATTTGGACAGAGAATTAGAGTGGGCTCTAATACAACACAACTTGTATTCTTAATGGAAAAAAAAGATAAACTTGAACACAGGTACACTGATCAGGTGAAGGCCACGTGAAGGGAAGATGTCTGACAGAAAGAAAGGCCTAGAAAATATAATTCCTCATAGCTGTCAGAAAGAAGAAACCTTGTCATTGTCTTGAACTTTACTTTCCATGCCCAGACTTGTGAGGCACTACATTTTTTTTGTACTTCCCCCTCTTCTTCCTTTCCCCTTTCTTTCCTCTTTCCTCTCCTTCCTCTCTCTCCTTCTCTTCCCCCTCCTCCTCCTTCTTTGTGACGTTTTTTTTGTTTGTGTTGTTGTTGTTGTTGTTGTTGTTGTTTTGAGACAGAGTTTCTCTGTGTAGCTCTGGCTGTCCCGGAACTTGCTTTGTAGACCAGGCTGGACTTGAACTCACAGAGATCCACCTGCCTCTGCCTCCTGAGCACTGGGATTAAGGGTGTACGCCATTTCTATTGTATAAGTCAGTCAGTATGAGACAGTTGTTGCAGCATACTTTGTAAACTGACATAAATGGGAAGGAGGACTCACTTTCAAATCTGAGCAAGATAACAAAAAGGAAGCACACTTTTATTCAATTTAGTTGGACAATTTAATTGAAAAGTACTTGGTAAAAATCAAGGGTGAAAAGTTTTAACAAAAACGAAGGAAGGAAGCCATTAAATGTACTTAATATTCCAAGCTGGTCTCAAGGAGCAATGATTTGGCAAGAGAATGAGTAGATCATATTTTAGCATGTGTGACAATTCCTGTTCTTATAGTTTGATGAGATATTTAGGAAATCAATGCAACATGATACGTCATTTTATGCTTTCTTAAAAATATTACAGAATGTGTCTTCCAAGTTTACAGAGGAAAAGGTCAATCATTAAGTATTAAGTTTTCTCTCTGATTTTACTTTATAGCTTAGGACTGTCATGTTGAGAAACAAAGATGTGCCTTAGAATGAAGCTCCACAGGAAAGCTAGAGCTGACCAGTTGGGAAATGGGCACACAGCACAGCCAACCTTATGATTTTTTAAAAATATATTGTCATATACTTTATTTCCTGTATAATTTTGTCCCAATCGCTCATATGTTTCCCTTTAAAAAGAAGAAATCACACCCAACACAGCCCCCCTTCCACCTCCTTCCTTTTGTTTTCTCCTGTTGGCTTCATAAAGCCCAGGGCCTGTACTGAATCAGAGTCAAAACCAGGAACAACAATTAAGGGACAAACATTCTATCACTATAAGTTTCTGAGTTCTCACTATAAGAAAATAAAATTTCTATGTGAAATACTATATATCCATGACAAACTTTTTATCTTGAACTCTACATTTTTCTGTTATGCTGTGTGTGTGTGTGTGTGTGTGTGTGTGTGTGTGTACTTGGCTAGTGGTTGATACCATTTTATATACTTAAAACAGTTCTCAGAGATGTGATTGCATTCTTGGTTCTATTGGTCTCGATTATTTCATTAACTAGCCCCCCCCAATTAATCAAACATATATGCAATTCTGATTCTGTTAAACAACTTGTCTTCATTTGAATAATTTTTTCTTGTGACAAAATGAACATTTATCTTATCCAGCTACAAACTTCAATAAGCTCTCTCTTTCTCTAGGTCACTGATGGCAAATGTTAAACAAATTTACACTGGGGATTTTCTATTCATTCCCTGCCTGGTTGACTCTGGGCCAATGATAACCGCTCAATAGCTATGCAGCTCCTGATGATTTGCGTGGCCCTGTCTGTGTTTCCAGTTCACTGATGGCTCTATCCTGCGGGGCTGAGTCAAAGCCTTGGCAGACTCATGAGAGAGCTCTGCATTAGTTTCTCTCTACGTTCCAGGAGCAACAGAAAAAAAAAAAAGGTTTCTCTGTCGAAACGGTTTTCAATGTGATCTATTTGAATGCTAACAAAAACATTTTGAGCAAAGCTTTTGTAGAACAGAACTTGAAGATTCTGTAAAGATAGATTATATGATTTAAGGAGAGAACATTCTCTAGTTACAAGTGTCTCTTGAGTTTTCAAATGTAATATTTGGTGAGTTTTAGTTATTTCTTTAGTTATTTAGTTAAGTTGTGGCGCACGAGTTACCCACTGACTACTTTGAAGAGTTGACCTCTGGCCTAGCAAAGGGTCACCTTGCATTGGTCAGTGACAAGGCTGCCATCTCCTTTTCTGAGCACTGAGTTCTCTTGCCAGTTGCCACCTTGAGTCACATCTTCTGGGACAACATTTCTTGTCTCAGCCAGTTTTCCTCATCTAGAAAAGTGAAGTAAAGTTAAAGTCCTATGTTGCCTCATGTGAAAGGAGCCCCCAGCCTTTTACATGTGATAAAAAACATACAAGGTGTTTTAATATTCAAGACCATTTCACTATGCAGTATATATTATACTGTACTATATATTTATACAATAATAATAAATTAAAAATGTATCTCATTAAGATACACATTTCCAGGTATTAAAATTAATATTTTTATAGATTTTACAGTGGTTTAAATATGTAAACATTAATAAGTATGTGATATATTGTAGTAAATTAATATTTTTTTGCTGTAAATTAGATCATGGAGAAATAAATGAAAACAGTTATTAAGGCCAAGAACTATTCTTTACAAATTCCTCAATTTTCTCTTTGGTGTTGGAAAGTGATTAGAGGCTCCAAGAACAAGTGTTTTGATTTTTCAAATAGAAAAGTAGAAAGAAAGCACCCTACTGTACTTTGGTTAAGAAAACATAAGTGGGATCACTTTTATATCATTCAATTAGTTTTTTAAATTAATATTTAATTTTTTAGTTTCTGTTCCAGTGATGTGCCTTTGTGCCACATCCCTTCATACATCTAGAAGACACAGGTCTTTTGTGAAAGGAGGCACTGATTAACAATATCACTCCAATATAAATCTCTTTTTCTAATACTATCTTGGAGGAGATTACTTTTTGACTAAGTAAAATGAAAGCGAGGGGTGATAGAACTGATAAATTCATTTCTATTTATTTTCCTACCTTTTAAAGACAGGCATGATAGAGCCTAGACTGATTTAAATGTACTAGATTGCTCAGGTGGGGTTCGAACCTGTGACAGTGTTCCTCTGCAGCTTGGTGAGTGCTGGGATTACAGGAAGGAGCTGCTTTCTGACACCTTACTTTTCTTTGTGTAGTTTGGAGCTCAGAGTGGGCTAGCAGTGATAAAAACTGATTTGGGGGCACAGAGAAGGGGAACTTTTAGGATCAGACACCTGCTAATACGTTTACACTCTTTCCACAGAGTGTATCTAATCTACCTTCATGTAATTGTCTATAACAGTGGAGAAATAAGTGGTACTAATTTTCATCATTGGTGGGTGTGTGCATGTGTGTGTGTGTGTGTGTGTGTGTGTGTGTGTGTGTGTGTGTGTGTGATGGTGTATTTTCTTTCAGGGAAGATGCAAAGTCTCCACATGACATGGTTTTCTCACAACATGGTAGCCCAAGGTGGCTGGCTTCTTGCACTGTAGTTGAGGCTCCAAGTGGAAGTGTTTTAAATTACAAGGAGGAAGCTGCAATTCCTTTCCTGACCTAGCTTTGGAAACCATGCTATATCCCCTCTACTCATCTGACTGTGACTCATTGCATATAATGGGGGACACTGTCCTGACATCTCTGGAAGCTGTAAACGATCGCAGAGTTTGTAAGTTGCTTTGCATCTCATACACTCAAAACAGTGGTAACTGATATTTGACGCACTCAAAACCACACTCCTGACTTTCAAAGCAGGGTTTGGAATGGCCTTTTTGAGAATTCTATTGGATGTATGTTCCAGGATGTTGCCACTTTTAGTTGCCATGAAAGCTTAGAATAAAGGCTAGGTAGGCATCTACTACAACCCGCTCCTATGTGACAAAATTTTGCCGAGGATGACATAAGAGCATCTGAGTGTCAAGTGGCAGCTTGTTCCAGCCTTAGTCAATCCTTCTGTCTTCCTCTGTGAAGATTCTTGGAGAAGCTGGACTTTAGCTATAAGACAGAGCTAATGGGGAAGAAAGCTGGAATGACTTGAGATTTTTAGGAGAGAGAGGAGAGAGGAGAGAGAGAGAGAGAGAGAGAGAGAGAGAGAGAGAAAGAGAGAGAGAAAGAGATGTAAAAATCTGTTTTAAACTACACTTATTTGAGCCTGTTGCCCATAGCCAATACTATACTCATCGTCATTGTTACAGATTTCTAGCTCACCTCAATCTGGATATTAATGAAGCAGGACTTTCAATTTCCTCCTTGGAACTTGACTGTCTAGACACCTCCACATTTGCTCTTGTTTCTTCTGGGTTGACCTGAAGTTCAGGATCATCCTTTATTCTTACTGTTCTCTTGACCATAACATTAATACAAGGTAATGTTGACTTTTCTTTCTTTAAATACCATCCATGTCTCATATCTTGGCACGATCTACCATTATCTTTCCCTTAAACTGCTACTGTATCTGTCTCTGTTTACGTTTCTCTTCCTTAAACACACACACACACACACACACACACACACACACACACACACACACACACACACACACACACACACACACACACACACACACACACACACGGGCACACACAGACAGACAGACATAGGCACACACACAGGAGGGAGGGAGGGAGGGAGGGAGGGAGAGAGAGAGAGATATCACTAGTGTTTTCAAAACCATCTATCACACTAGGGCAGCCATCCTATATCCTCACCATGGTCACTCTACATAATGTATATCCTGCCAGTTTCTAGATCTATTTCCTCGCAGTCTTCTTAGTTACTCTTTCAAAGCACATTTCTCTTTCCTTTTGGTGTCCCTTAAATAGGCCTTTTCTGAGAAGTGGACACATGAAGCCATCCCTAACCCAGAAGCAGTCTTCAATTGCTAACCACTTGCCAATGGTTATACAGTTTCCTCCAAGGGAGGCTCAGTGGCTAAACAAACTACTCGCCAAAGCAGGCTCCATGCTCAGCAAGAGATGGCCAATGAGAAAGCGAACTCACAGACGTCTTTTGAGGTTCCTTGCCTCTCAGTGTCATGTGAGACCTTTTAATTTTTTTATCTTATTATTTTAAAATTAATTTATTTATATATGTCTATATTTCTATTTATACCCTACCGGTTCTTTTTGTATAGAGTATGGCTTCCAGCGTCGTGTTTTTTATGGGATTCCTGTGTGTGTGTGTTTGTGTGTGTGTGTGTGTGTGTGTGTGTGTGTGTGTAAATGAGTGGCTCTCTACTGTGTCTTCGCTTGTCCAGTTCTGATGTGTTAGTTTTTGTCTTATATTATTATTATATATTATTATCTCTGAGATGCCTGTTTGTTTTCCAATGAGAGACAGAAATGGGAAGAATCCAGATGGGAGGGAAGGTGGTAAGGTACCCGGAGGATTAGAGGGGGTAGGGGAACTGTAATCAGCAAATAGTATGTGGGAAAATTGTATTTTTAATAAACAGAAAACAGATGATAGATAAATAGAAAATTTGAATTAATCATAATACTATTGAATTCAGTCTAAAATAAAGTTCTAGAAAGATCATTAGATATGAGAAAAATAAAAACAAACAGGATTGATGAGTGAGCATAGTGGGGGGTGAGCATGTTGAAATTATGTCATACACATGTATGAAAGGCTGCAATGAAACTAATGGTTTTGTATAAGAATCATAAGCTAAAAAGAAACTTAACAAAAAACCCTCCAAACCCCGAAGTTCAGAAAATGGATTTTCTCTACTCTAGATGAACTGGGCACATGAGGTTGATTCATGTCAACTAAATCTATACCTAACTCATGCAGAAATCAAAGTCTAGTTAATACTTAATTTTAAAAGATTTATTCATATTTATAGGTCTCTATGTGAGACTATGCCACATATGTGGGGGCGCCCACAGAGCCCTGAAGAGGGCATTGGATCTCCTGGATCTAGTGTTCCAGGGGGTAGTGAGCTGCCCAGTGTGTGCCCTCTGGAAGGGTAAGTGTTCTTACTGCTGGGGCCATCTCTCTGTCTTCCAAGTTAATGTTTACAATAAGACTTGTATCTGGGCTAATTAATCAATAAAGCAGGGCACTGTTAAGAGGGGTTGCTATGTGTGCTGGCTAATTTCATATCAACTCCACACAGGTTAGATTCGTCTTGAGAGGAGGGAACTCAGAAATTTTCTCCATAAGCTTGGACTGTAGGCAAATCTACAAAGCATTTTCTTAATGAGTGACTGATTGTGGGTGGGGCCATCTCTGGCTTTTTGGTAATGTGTTCCATAAGAAAGCAGGTTGAACAAGCCATGGGGAGGAAGTCATGGGGAGCACTCATCTATGGCCTCTGCATCAGCTCCTGCCTCCTAGGTTCCAGCTCGAGTTCCTGTCCCAACTCCTTTCAGTGATGGACTAATGATATGGAAGTGTAAGCCAAATAAACCCTTTCCTTCCCCAATATGCTTTCAGTCATAGTGTTTCACCATAGCAATAGTAACCCAAACCAAGACTCTATGGTTAATTAAAAAAAAAAAAAAAAAAGAGGTTCCTAGCATGACTTTCCTGGCACTATGAACAGATACTAAGTATGAGAAAGAATGGCACAGGCACTGTTATAGTTGGTGTGTCTGTTTTAGGCTCCACATGAGCTTACAAAGCCTTGTCCCATGGTTATTGAAGACAAAAGAAAGACTTTAGGAATGGGAATACGGCAATGAATTGTAGTATGCTCATTGTCAAGATAAATTAATCTTTCTTGGGCTTTAATCCTTTTGTATCAATTCTCATTGTGTTTTCATAGAAAATGTCCTATGTTTTTATATTATTATCCACACAACCTTCTTTTATTGAAAAATCCATAACATAAAGGGAATTAGTTTTGTACTGTCTTTGTGAACAGCAGGAGCTATGCTTCAGAATTATTTTAGTTGCTTCTGCTGACGATAATGGCAGCAATACATAACCGCATGCCAGACAAGGATAGTGAAGCACCGTCATACTGTGCTTATAGTAGAATGGGTATTTGCTGCTTTGGGCCCCATGAGACCCTCATTTTCCATACAAAGGTGTAGTGTCTCTAAAGCTACTAATACTCTGGGGAAACACTGACACACTTTTGCAAAATAATATGAGACAAGTCCTTTTTACCATTCTTAAGAGTCATGCTTCTTTCTATGTGTCAAAGGAAAAATAGGATTGAATGTTTTGATTTGGGTAAAAAATTTCATTTCTTTACCTTTTTTGTTTCAAATTTCAAGCTGAAATTTCAAGCCTTTACTATTATGTTAGGCAGCTTTCTGTCACTATAACAACATGAGATAATTAGCTTACAAAGGGACAGATTTTCCTTCACTCACAGATCGGGAGGGTGCAACCCATGGTTAGCTGACCCCATTGTCATGGTGAATATCACGCAGGAAGCATGTGACAGAGGCATACTGTCTCTTGGCAGCTGGGAATCAAAGAGTTCAGAAACAGGAGAACCAGTGTGTCACTTTTCCCTTTGAAGGCACATTCCACATGAGTGAAGACTTGCAACTAAGCCCCACCTCTTAAAGGTTCTACCACATTCCCAAAGTGCCCAGGGCTGGGGACTAAGCCTTTATCATGTGGACCTGTGGAAAACACTTTTCCAAAGTTCAGCCAGGATTATAGCAGATCAGTTTTAGGAATGCGATGGTAGGCAGTTGACCTTTGTCCTACTCTGATGGCTCATGTACAGTCAAATGAGTCAAATGAGAAAGACAGATCAAAACTAATTCACACACCAACACAAATCAGCACAACCATGAGACAGAAAAGGAAGTACCAGTCAGCCAAAGTAGAGTACAGGGTGGGTGTAAATGGGGTCCTCTTCAGACAGCTACTCAGGGAATGCTCTCTGAGGAGTGGGTGGCTGTGGGATCCAGGTTTCCGACTGTGGAGGAAGAGGACAAGTTGTCTTTCTCTGCCTACGTGTGGGTGGTGTATCTCCAATTGTTCTTCTTCCTCACCAGATTCTCCTTTCAAACATTCTTGGAAATGGGGCCCAGAAATCTATGCCCCTCCATAGACGTAGTTAGGAACTAACCATAAAAGGGTGTAGACCTCCAAAGCACAGACTTCTATTTAGTTTTGAGTTATTTTGAACAAGGGTATGTGAACTGCCTTTGGGATATGAAAAATAATATCCAGTATTTCTAATAGTGAAACAAATAATTTATAAGTATATAAATCAAATCTGTCCTTGATGGGAATTGCATCTGTCTGGGAATCTGAAGGTACATCCTACTAAGCATTTACATATATACAGTTCATATTATAAAATATAATTATATGTATATTAGATATTATATAATAAATACATATATGAGTTAAATATATTATATATGTATATGTATGTATATATAATACATACATGTGTATATGCATGCATGCATGGCTATATGTATATTCGCACACATATGGGTGCATGTGCAGGTATGTGTATGTGGTGTGTGTGTGTGTGTGTGTGTGTGTGCGCTCACGTAGACACCTGAGAAGGATGTTGGGAGTCTTCCTCAATCAATCTCCATCTTATTTACTGAGGCAAGGTCTCTCAATTGAACACAGAGTTTGCCAGTAGGTGATATATTTACTAGCCAGCTTACTCTTTGGATCCTGTCTCTACCTTCTAGGCATTGGAATTATAGGTGAACCATCACATCCACTCCATGTGTACATGAATTTTGAGGATCAGAACTCCTTCCTATTTGTAGGGCAAGAGCTTTTTCCACTGAACTGTTTCCCTACCCAGACTTCCTACCCCGTTTTTTAAAATTAATGTATAATGTTTTGTTCAATGACAATGTTGTAGCATATTTTGCCATACTCTTATTTACAAATCTTTGAGTTGTCATCCTAATATTGTTACTGCAATTCTATAAAGAACATGTTAATGAATGGGAATTTTTTTTTTATCATCATCAGTGTCTTAGTTAGGGTTTCATTGCTGTGAAGAGACCCCATAGCCAAAGCAACTTTCATAAGGCCAACAGTTAATTGGGGCTGGCTTACAGGTTCAGACGTTCAGTTCATTATCATTATGGCATGAAACATGGCAGTGTCTAGGCAGGCATGGCACAGGAGGAGCTGAGAGTTCAACATCATTTTCAGAAGGCAAACAAGAGATTGGCTTCTAGGCAGCTAGGAGTAGGGTCTTAAAGCCCATGCCCACAGTGCTATACTTTCTCCAACAAGGCCACACCTTCAAATATAGTGCCACTCCCTGGGCCAAGCATATTCAAAACACCACAGTCAGTTCTTAACAATGGGATTGCTATGCCACAGGATGCTTATTCAGTGTTGATTTTAATCATTGTTTTTAAATTGTACTAACAAAATTTATACAATATACTCATAAGTATTTAAATTCTACACAATCTATTTCTTCATAATCACACCCACAAGTGTATGTTACAAAACTTAGAAGTTTACCTGCCTGGGATGTTGTAACTCACATCTGCCTAGCTTTAACTGTGGAAGAATATTCTGCAAATCATTGGCTATTTATTTTATTTCCATTTGTTGAATTGAGCACTAATTGTTTATTTCTCTATTAGTTTTTCCTTTTTTGGGGGGTGGCATGGAATTTTTTTTTTTTTGATCATTTGCTCAGAGTTTATGTATAAGTTCTGGGTTTTGTTTGTTTTAAAAACGAGAAAGGGTTTCTCAGTGTATTGCTGGATGTACTAACACTCTCTCAGTAGACCAGGCTGACCTAGAACTCTCAGAGATCCATCTGTCTCTGCCTCTGGAGTGCTGGCAATAAAGACATGCACCACCACTCCCCTGCAGAAAGTGATTTCTTCATGCTCAAAACCCAATCCATTTTCTTGTATTTGTCATGGAGTTTTAGCTTTGTTTACATTTTTTTTTGGCATTTTCTTTAATGGTTTTGTAATTTTGCATCATGTTTAAGAAGACCTTTCACATTACACAATTACAGAAATATTTTCTCACATTTTATTACTTTCATGGATTCATTTTGCAATTTAAAAGTCTTTGATCCATCTGGAATTGTCTTTGGCACCAGGAATGGTTTTTCTTTTCAAAATGGTGAGGCAGATGTTGACACACTACTCGTCCAATACGATGTTAACTCTTTCTTACTACACTAAGAAGGTTCATTGGCTCACATTTTAGAATCTGATATAATGAAACACAAAGCTTGGTACGAACATCTTTTGCTTATGTTTAGTATACGATTGACATCAGAGGTCCACAATGGCTTGCTTACCTGAAGCCCTAGGTAGGAGATGTGTCTCAGTGTCTCAGTATCTTTAGTGTCTTCATGATCTCCACTGATTCTCCACTCTTCTATGATGACAAGTTGGGGTGGTCCCCTCTTCATTATGGTGTCCACTGACACACCTGGGTTCTGGTTGTTTATCTATTCAGGACTCTTTCAAACCTAAATTGTCCTATTCTTTTCAAACCTTCTCAGCTCATCTTGTTACATTTAACCCCTCCTCTTGAGGACAGATGGATGGGACTGTGGGGGGACTTTCTGCAGCTCTCTCAGACCTTTTCCCCTCAGAATTTACATGCAGCCATCTTTATTACTATGTTTCATGGCCTAGGCTGGGATCTAGGTGTACTAGAGTTCTAGCCCCTGACTTCCACCCACAGACTCTCCCTCCCAGAACCTGTATGGTGGCCCTGCTGTGTTCAGATGCTAGGGCTGCTTAGCTGCCCTACCACTATTCTCTTTTACATTCTCCCCATCTCTGCTCTTTTCTTAGCAGTATACTTCTTGTGTTCAGTGGGTGGGTGGATGAGAAAAACTGATTTTGGTGAAGCTATTACCTTTACGACTAATGACCAGCAACCATTCTCTACACATTGTCAGCTGTGGACCTCTGTGTTTGTTCTTCCCTTCTTCAGGAAGAAGCTTCTCGATGGAGGATGAGTGAAGTACTGAGCTGAACTCATTAGGGATCATTTTATGGATATCTTCTGTTACCTGAACTAACAGTAGTAGATTTTCCCGTAGGCCTATGACTTCTCTAGTCTCGGGTTCTTGGTCACTTTAGTTGCATCAAGTATTAGTTACATCTCATGGAGTGGACCTTAAATTCCAAGAGCAGAGGGTAGTTGGTTACTCCTATAACATATGCCAGTTTGTCTCTCAGGCAAGTCACTTTGTAGGTTGTATGGTGTGTAGCTGGGTGATACTGATAATTACCTTTCTTCCTTCAGTAGCATGAAGAGTACTTTCTAGCACAAGAATAGTTGATCAATACAAAACAAAGTGGACTTCAATATTTATGTGTGTGCGTGCATGTGTGTGTGTGTGTGTGTGTTTCCTTTTGACATGTTTTTTGGTCTTACTGGTTTTGTTTATTTTTTCATTTTTGTTTGTTTTTAAGAAAGAGAGTGCAAATATGAAGGTTGATGGGTAGGAAGGCGGGAAAGACCTGGGGGAGGGAAAACAAAGTATATTGTATGAGTATGAGAAAGATTTAAATTAAAAGAAGAAAAAGCAATTCTGGTTGAGAACTTACCATTCTAGTCCTCCCACCTCCTCCTATGCCTAGGCATCAGCCTCTGATACTTCAAAGTCACATCTTTGCCCTTTTTGTTCTGTTTCTGAAGTGCCATCATCAAGGCAATAGATGTCTGAAGGACTCCTCGTATAGGAGGGTCACATCTCCCAAAAGTATGACTGAGAAGAGGGTAGTGCTGAATACTATGATGTCAGTGCTCTGTGTGACTACTGTGTTCCTGTCAGCAATTTTTTCTGTTTCCAGGCTCAACAAGAACACCTTAAGAATTTCATAGTCACGAGTGAGAAAAATACCATGAGGCTAGTAGTCTGGAGCTTTGGGAGTCACTGGGAACTTAGTTTGAATGCAATACCTACTAAGTATACATTATAACTTGTTTTATTCACTCTGTTCCCTAAGGAATCATCAATTGTTTCATTACCAACACTCGGTCCACAGAAACAAAATATAGCAATTTTAGGTAGTCTTTTTTTGACAAAGAATTTTGTACACAAATTTTTAACTACTGGGTCTAAGTTTTATACTAAATTGTGAATAGTCTTCTTTGAGCCAATAAGACAAATAATAACTGTCCATATCTTGTAAACTTTGAGGATTTCCCAATATTTGAAATATCATGTTCTTGCTCATTTAGTTTCATATTTGGAAAAACAGAATTGAAGAACTACCTCCATTGCAGATTTATTTTTTGTTACATCCAGTTTCTAGATCTTGGAAACAGAAAATTTCATGAATTCTTTGTTATTAAAATAATTTACAGAAAATTTCATGAATTCTTTGTTATTAAAATAATTTTCAGGATGTAATTATGGAATAATGTTGAATTGATGATATTTAAATATGTCTGTTCAGAAACTTCACCTTAAGCTATTCTGTGATATTGCTAATTTTTCTAAAATTGCAAATTTTTATTCACTAAAGGTTTTCTGAAGCCAAGAAACTTTTAGCAGGGTATCCACTTGCAATTATGGAAGGTGATTTGTAAAATTCTTAGATTTAAATTTAGATGCCTGTTTGTGCTTGTGAAACTAAATTATTCTGAGTGGTGTCATTTAGTATTCAAATGTTACACCAGAGCGAAATCTTTTATCTATAGAGCTGTCAGAGATAAGCAAGATCAACCAAACACTTCCTCCCCTATAATTTATTTTTGACTTGAAAGAATATATCATACTGTTCACCCACTCATGCTTGGTGAGTTATGCCCGAATATGGATTGGATTCCCTGCTACAAAATTAAACTAAAGTAGTCCTGCTAGGAGTTCAGGGTAAGCTGAGTCCATTTTGGACCTTGTCCAATGAAATTTGTGTAGGATAAATTCCAGAGATGAATCTCAGTTGAAAACTTTTCACCTGTTTGTGCGTGGTATCTTGGTAGCCAGGGTGCCTGAGGGTAATGTCACAGCAAGTTTCCACTGAGGTAATTTAATTTGTTAAATTAAATAATTAGATTTATTTCTCATGCTGCTTTGGGGTAGTAAGGAGTAGGACGGGGCATGAAGGGGGAAACTTTGTAAATTTGGTGTTTATTTTCACTTTGGATTAATGTTGCATTAACTGTCTTATTCTTCTAAGGAACTTTTGCAAATCAGAAAAATTGTCAAGAAGAGAAGGTTTCTTTATTCTACCTATGGGGGCAGCAATGGGAAAACTATGGTATGTGTTATCTGTAGTAATATTATGGTTTTGGTTTTTTTTTAATTTTTTTTATTTTTTTTACAAAATTATGACAGTTCTTAAGAATCCATTGTTTTGAAGATGGCAGGGCACAGGCTCATGTGTGAGTATGTGCACATGTTCATACACAATATAGAGTTTGCATGCACATAAAATTTGAATTTAGTTCTTAGCGGCTTCTTACTTTTTAATGAGTAGAGTGTACATATAATATTAAACATGAGGTGAAGAAGTATAAAAGAGAAATATAAAAAAGATTTCTAGATTTTAGTTCAGAAACAGAAGAACCACTTAAGCATCAAAAGCAATTTTAATAATTCAGTTAAGGAACTTGATAACTGAAAGGCAAAATACGCTGTTTCAGGTTTTTGGTAGTAATTCTAAGCAATAAACTATGCATTCTTTGTAAAATTGAAAAATCTAATAGTGAAAATAGTTGAAGCCAGTATTATGTGAATTTTTAATTAATTATTTTATTTATTTACAATTCAAATGTTGTCCCCTTTCCTGGTCTCCCCTCTGCAAATTCCCTACCCTAAGTGATTTTTAAATGATCTCTAATATGTCTTATTAACAACTCACTTGCTCATTGTTAGGCAATACTTTTAAAGTTAGGAAAGTCAATTCTTTCTTCTGTTTCTCAACTAAAATATCTAGAAATTCTTTTTATATTTCCCTCTATACTTTACCTCATGTTTGGAATAATTTTACAGCGAAATTAACAGTAGTCAAATTACTTATAATCCTAAATAATTTCTCTATTTTCAGTTGTGGTCTTGACAAGGAAAGCAGAAGGGATTACATTCTATCTGTTACTCAGTCCTATTTTGCATTTTGCCAACTCTTTCCTGGCTGATACACACACACTTTAATTCTGATGTAAAACCTAAATCACTCGGTAGTTTGTTTAGGTGTTAGCGGGAACTCGAAATATTGAGAAATTTATATCTAGTTCCTCCAAAGTTAAGGGCCTAATTTATAGGTTTTTGAGAGTTTAAAGTGTGGAATGTAAGTTGTGTGTCTATGGCTATGGCAGGAGGGTACAGAAAAGAGGCCATAAAAAGGAGTTTATTGGCAAGCAAGCTGAGCCATCCTGGGGCCCACATCTGGGCTGGATTCACAGCCTGTGTAATCCACTCTGAGAATCCCCGTTGAGTTACACAGGGCAGCAATTAGACCCAGAGAAGCAGATCAATGCTTTCCTAACTTGACAGTTTTATAGTCATTTCTCCTGCCACACACACTCTTTTAAGCATTCATTTGCAGGTTTGCCAGTAAGAACTTTTAAGTATTTGAATATGTTCAGTTAAGTGTTCAGTTATGATAGCTAAGTAAAGAAAGCTGTTGAGGTCTGCCTTGGCTGTAAGATTCCCCGTCTGACTTTCAAAACCAGCGAGAAGATGCCCGCTTGTTTAAAGAAGCCTTGTTGTTAAAGTTTATTTAGTATTTAAAGTACAGAAAAAAAATCTTTAGATAGAAAAAGTTTGGATAAAGGAGATTTCCCTTGCCTAACTGAATGAGCTAAACGAAAGATGGACTGAATTTGTATATCAAATTGCTGCCTGCCTCTTTCAAATGCTTCCTGATAGAGCAGCTCCTCCTCCCAGGATCTCACAGTCTTATGACATACAACAGTATAAGCAACTCGTTTTACCTTACATAAAAAGGTGAGCGCTTTTAGCTAAGTGCGATGGGAACTGGAAACAGCGCAGTAGATAGATGGATGCTTCTCCTTTCATGGGTTAGGTGTTAGTCTGAGAAAAAAACGAGAACAGGTAACACTAAGCTAGCTTTGACTCATCTGCAGGGTTGTTCAGCATGGAGAGGGGCGGAGCATTCCCAGTAGAGGGAAGCAGGGAACAAACACTGATTGCGCATGGGTAGTGCCTTGGAGAGATTTCAAAGGGTGCGGCCACTCAGCGGGTCAACTGGGAGGTGAAGGCTTGAAAGGCTGAAGGACTCTTTGGGATCATGGATGCCTGAGAGCAGGGATTCACTGCTTTCTTTACTTCGTGTTAGAATCATACTAGGAGATAGAAGAATACAACAGAAGTCTAGGCTATTCCCCTTAGAGCCCTGGGAATGAGACCTAGGGCTTAGAACTCGTTTAAGATCTCTACCTGCTACCAGTGTAAGGCGGTTTCTCACAGTCCAGTCACCATGACCAGAAGGGTTGGTACTGTCTGGAGATGCAGATATTTCAGACCAAAGTGTAGACCTACTAGATTCAAAACTTCGATGAGTGCTGAGATTTATTTCAACAACTTGTTTATTTATCAGGAGAATTTGGTGCATTTTAAAGTCTGAGGATAATCGCCATGGAGCTACTTTTATTTCCCAGAAAATGTGTAGGGAGTGTATTAAAACCCCTCTAGCCCCATCCCATTTTCTCTTCCCAGACCTGTATTCCGGTTAAGAATCCTTCAGGATTCGATAGCCTTGGAGGATTCCTATGTAAAACAGGGACAAGATGAACGCAGACTCATCTTGACGGAGGCTCCGTCAAGGTGGAGTGGGATGGAGGAGTGCGAGTTAGCCATTCAGCACAGCATTTATTGGGTTATAAAACAGAATAGAACACAGTAACAAATGGGGTGTGCGCTGATAGCCAGGGGTAGAAAAGCCAGCAGGGCTTCTCGCACACTCAGAGGGAATGAACTCTTACTCGGGAGAGGGGTTAGAAGCAAAGAATAATTACTGGAGATGGAAGAAGGGGAGAGGTGTTTAAAGTAGGTCTGGGATTTAGCTTAGAGGTGCCGGCTGTGGGTATCGTCACATGATAGACAGGAAGAGGCAGTGATTCCTCTCACAGTCAACGTTTAGAGTCAGCGAACGCTTTATTTTGCACTTGATCTTAGCCAAAAGGCTGAGAAGTAATCAACTCTTCGTTTTAGAGGGCCGTCTCGTGTGCTGTGGGGGTACTCCCTGCCATTCTTGACCTCTATCTGGGCCAGTAGCCAAACAGGCTGTTCTCTGCCCACCATTGTGACAACAGAAATATCTGCTTAAAAACTTCCCTTTCCATCCCTCATCCCCTCCCTCCTCTCCTTTCTATCCTTCCCTCCTCTCCCTACTCTCCTTTCTACCACGCCCTCTCTCTCTTTCCCACTCCTCTTCCCTCCTCTCTCCTCCTTCCCTCTCTTATGTTTTGATTTTCTTTTAAAAGACAGGTTCTCATTTTATCCTGGAACTTTGTGGACTAGATTGTCCTTGAACTTGCAGTAATCCTCTTGTCTCTGCTTTACCATGCGTGGCCAGCATATTTTCCTTATTATATCAAAATATCAATAATATTAATCATAGTATGAAAATGAATACATTGTGTCTAAATTGGACAAATAGCGATGTTATTCCTCCTGTGCTAGCTAATTTTTGAGTCAGCAGGACACAAGCTAGAATCATCTGAAAGGAGGAAACCTCAATTCAGAAAATGCCTCCATAAGATCTGGCTATATGGCACTTTGTTTGTTTGTTTGTTTGTTTGTTTTGAGACAGGGTTTCTCTGTGTAGCCCTGACTGCCCTGGAACTCACTCTGTAGACCAGGCTGGCTTCGAACTCAGCAATCTGCCTGCCTCTTCCTCCCAAGTGCTGAGATTAAAGGCGTGCGCCACCACAGACTGGCTATAAGGCATTTTCTTAATTAGTGATTTCTGTAGGAAGGGCCCAGTCCATTTTTGGTGGTGCTGTCCCTGGGCTGGAGGTCTTGGGTTCTTCTATAAGGAGGCAGGCTGAGCAAGCCATGGGGAACAAGCCAGTAAGCATCTATCCTCCATGGCCTTTGCATCAGCTCCTGCCTTCCAGGTCCCTGCCCTGTTGAGTCCCTGTCCTGACTTCCTTCAGTGATGCGGAAGCACTAGCCAAATTATCTAACTTGCTTTGGTTGTGGTGTTTCATCACAGCCTTAGAAACCCTAAGACACCTCCTCCCTTCTCTCTCCTCCTTCCTTCCTATTTTTCCAATTGATAGAAGAAACCACTAGTTAAGTCGAGGAAAGGTGTTTCCCAATTTCCGAGAGTCTGGTTGCTAGGATTTGCTTCCAGGCCAGGTGACCTTGACAGTTGTGATGATTTTCCTTGATGCATGTGGTTTGTTTCTTCACCCCCCCCCCCCATGGCCAGCAAGGTGGCCAGCTGGCTCTCCTATCAGTAGGACAAACACTTCTTCGTCTTGCCTTGGGATAAATTATTATTTTTTGGCAGGAACATAGTTAAACACGGGAAAGCAAGAGAGAAGACAGGTTTTACCAGAGGCTGTTATTTCTAATAACCTTCTTGATTATGCACACCTTTACATGGAGAAACAATTTGTAAACATTTTGGCTGAGCTGCTGCCTCAGTTTCTAGGTTCCCTCACAGCTGCATTACTTACCTGCAGGGCTTTGAGCATCTTATTTGCTCTTTTTAGACCTCCAGTCTATCATTTACACAACGAGCAGATAGGAATCAATAAGAGCTGAGGTTGTTTCTGGCTTTAAAATTCTATAATTGTATGATTTCCTTCCTGCATTATCTTTGTTTGGTAAGAGCTTGCCTTAATCTGATCCATTCCTGAGCAAAATCTCTCAGATTCACTTGAAACCCCGGTTTGGACTCTGGTTCTCACACCTTAGTGTTTATAAGGTCATAAGTAATGAGCTCTGAATGCTTAAGAACTCACCCAGGGTTCATGCAGTTGGTTCATCAGAGCCATAGACAGAGTGAAAGAATAAAACAAACCAGGCTTCCTACCTCTCCCATTGTAGCACCTGAGAGTGTGTGCTGTCCGTGAGTGTGTCACCTGTGAAACTGTACTGTTGCCACGCGTCTGCCACGCGTCTGTCCTTAGATCACAAAGCAAATGTAATGGGTGAATTCATCCTTTCTGGATCCCATTTGTGATCAGTCACATTGACAGGATCTCAGCTCATTAACGGATTAACGAATGACTTTACTTCAACGACCAGGTACCATAAGTGAGCTAAAACCTTGGCTATCTACAATAGTTAGTTGAGTCCCAGACTCTGTTTAAACTAGGGTCAGTGTTCTCTGTATCTGCACTTCTAACTTAAAAACCTCTTTCTAGTTTTTTCACCTTTAGGACGGATCTTCCTGAGTCATGAGTCAGTAGGTCAGAAGGACTATCATAGGCGGGTGACTGACTAGACAATGCGATGTCATAAATAATGCAGTTTGTCTTTATGCCATTTTACTTCTGCCTTGGAAGGTAACTTCAGTGGGACTTCCTTTTTCCAACCACAGTTACACACTCCATCCTCCTTGAAAAAGTTTGTGCTCAATGAAGGACCTGCTTGTCATTGAACAGTGTTTTGGCTTTGTTCTCTGTGTGGCATTTCTGTATATTGAAGCAGAACAAACCATTTTCTAGCTACAAATATTTGTTCTCTCAGGAACACTGGCGGCATTCTTAGGTGGGGAAACGGGAGTCCAAGGTGTCAGAGGTCTGATGGCATGGGGAGTCCTCAGTAGGGTTGCTTTGAGAAAGGAGAAAATATTCTTGAAAATATTCTTACCCTTTGAAGACAAGAAGGAGGAAGGGTGAGAGGCAGCAGGATGGAGGGATGAGTGAAGGGTTGCAGGTAGCTAAGGTAGACTAGAGGGAAAATGGCCATAGGGAGGTGTGAAAGGACAGGAGACATGTCACACTCCCGTAAGGACCATCTCTAAACCTCTGTCAGCAAACACCTTGAGCAGGACAGGGACAGCAAGCATTTCTGGGCAGGCTTTCAGGGTTTCATTTGATTCCGTTCTTTCAACCTATCAGCATTGGCAGGATTCCCAACTTCTTGGAGGATTATTCAAATGGTCTACAACAACCCTGCTATTTGTAAAACCAAACCGGGAGTATTTTAACACATCATCCCTGTGCAGCAAATGATCCTGGTCAAGCCATTTTGTTTCTACGAATGTGCCTTTCTTTGTTTCCCATTCGGTGGCCCACTTAGCACATCTTTCTCTCTTCTGCTTAAAAAAAAAAAAAAAAAAAAAAAAAAAGAGTCTGAGAAATTTTTTTTTCTTTTTCTGGTACGTATTTCTCATCTTGTTCCGAGTTCTCAAGGCATGGTGTACATGAAGCCTTTGATGGGAACACTAAATGCCTACATAGCTTATTTGCGGTTTTTGCCATGATCAGTCAATCTACACAGCAAATGATCCTTGCCCTCCAGAGCCTCTAGGTGTGCCATGAAAACATGGGTTGATTCCAGAGTAGGAACCGATTTCCTTGTTTCTGCTCCTCTCCTCTCCCATCCAGCATGGTGCTAGGCTTCAAATCATGAATGATGACATGCTGAAGCCTGAGAAAAGATAAAAAGAGACACCCCGCCCCCTCCAAGCTCCTCTGGCAGAAGGTTGGTCGAGGTTTATGACAAATGTCAGTAGCTGAGGACAAGATATGGGTGTTGCTCTCAGATTTGAAAGGGAGATGACACCCGCATAGAGAAATCTGGAGCAGTTGTTCTGTATTCTTAACAGTCCGCATATAATCCTAAAAGATACACACACTTGGCGCAGTGCATGCGGCTTGATTCCAGGGATATCGCAGGCTTATTTAACAATGCTACCCATAGTACAAGGCTAGCATGCTAATCTGTAACACTGGCCGAGAACCACATTCCGTGATATCCTTTAACTAGAAGGACTGTGACTATTGCCCCAGAAAAACCAGGGTAATATTTAGCATTGTGGCTTGTCATTTTAAGAGGGCAGCAGTCTCAGGGGGGCAAGGCGGCTTGTATTTAAATGGCGCTTTCTTTCCAAGGAGGCTTCCCAACAACACATCCTGAGAACCTCCCCCCCCCACACACACACACAATTTAAATCTTTCTTTTTCCTTGCTTGCCCTGACTATCACCCCTACTCACTTCAGTGAGCTTGAAAATTGCAGAAGAAAAGACACGGCACCCCCACCCCCCACCCCCAAGCTCCTAGACCACTGTGTTTATAGTCAGTTTGCCTCCCTGGGTCTTATGTTTTAACACATGCTGTAGTGTTCAGATTGCAAACACAGCGGAGGGATGTTTAAATCCTAAAAACAAACTGTTTTCATTGCAATGTGCAAAACAGCATTCCACGAAGACATTTCAATTAATATTAGCTGAGTGAGGGGAGTCCTCTCTCTGTGGCCTGTTCAGTGTTTGGCCTCTGGCTGCTGAGGCTGCCATCCAGGGTGCTGCCAATTAAATGCCAGCTGTGATCTATTGTTTGCTTCTGACACCTGGGAAGTCCCAGATCATCAGAATCCTGCAAACAGCAGCTGGTTTAGTGGAGGCTGCCAGACTTCAGGGATTCTGAGGTCTCTCAGTGAAGGTAGGGGGCCCGTCTTGTTTTAGTTAAGGGAATAGTCCCGGAATAGCCAGCTTAAAACCCAAGAAGACTTACATTAAACAACCCCCAAATTTGGGGAGGATCAACCCAGGCCTATAAGCCACATAGCTTACTCAAGGTCCCCACAGGGCAGTGCTTTAAAACATCAACAAATGTTGCTAATCCTTGCTTATAAGGTACCAACAAGTCCCTGTTGTGTGGTGTAGGACTCCGAGCATCTCCGGAAGCCTCTCACTTTGGTCCATTTGTACTATAATTTAATTGGACTTGTGCTATAAAATGTGCATGCTCTCTCTTTACTTAAAATCCACCCTGTCTATGACAACACTCAGTCTGATTTTAAGGGCCAGTGTTTATCGAGTGTTTATTATGGGCTCTTTATTTCATTTGTCTCTAACCATTAGGCTCTGTCGTTCTGTTATAGGTGAATGAAGCATTAGTGAGGAACAAATGTTTCTTCTTCTGCCTGGGCTTACTGTTGGTGTTAAACAACAGCCCTGTCTGAGGATGAACTTGCACTCACCACGAGGAAGAGCTTGAGCAGGCCCCGCCTCCTGGCTGTTTTCAACTGCGTTGGGGTGGTTGGGCAAGTTGCCTCCTTCCTTCTTCTTTGTCTAGTGCTTTGGAGTTCTGTGGCTTCCTTCTGGACCTCTTGCAACATAGCCATCAGAGGGATAGAAACTGCCACCTGTGTCTTTCCTGTTTTCAACTATTTGTTCACTTCGTGTGAACAGCCAAAAGTCTCATAGACCATGCCTCCTGGGAGATACAAAGCCAGGAGGACTGGTACCTAGCCCAGGAAGTCTGGCCCCTAACATGACTGGATATTCCCTCTGATGATAGCCTTTCCTCTATCCTGAGTCCTTTTATATGGAACCCTTCATATAGCATCCCCTGCTTCTACCTTCTATCCTTTATTTTTTTTATTATTTTTTCCTGAGCTTTCTTCTATTCTGGAATGTGTTGATGGTGTCACCCAGGAAGTGACTTTCTGGTGCTACTTATGAAAGGCTGAGATGAAACCATTCTCGAAGTTGATTTATCCAGATCATACTTCTACGTCTCAGGAAGAAAAAAATCTACCAAATGAAACCTCGTCCTCAGTCTTCATTAACAACGGTATCCAAATCCACTTGAAAGGTTCACTCTCGAAGTCATCAGAATGATGAGAGCCTTCGCTTGCTGGGGTCTGTCGATTCAACATTCTTGATTTCCTGTAAATCCACCTAAAATTTCCCAAGGAGCTAAAATTTATTTCATAACAGTGGAATATGTGAATGGTTCAAAGATGACATTTTTAGGCTCAATGTGCAAGCCTGCAGTCAGTATACACATTCATTCGAAACAAGGCATATAAGATTCAAGAAAGCAGGAAGGTAAATTTAGCAAGAAAAGACATTTTAGGTTCCTTCTTCTGGGTAGGCTACAATCACTTCTTAACTCTCTGAGCTCTGGGATGCATTTCATCACAGTTGTCTTGCTCAGAAACCTATTGGGGAAGCCTTCTCTAGACCCGACTTGGGGGTCTATCTGAGCGGAAGAGTATGTGTTGGCAGTGTTGCTGGAGCTGTGTCACTTGGTACAGTTTGATCCAGGATCGAATTAAAACCATATTTTTGCTCTACCCCCTATCCAGCCACAGAGTGATGGAAGTTGGCTTTTATAAACAAAAAGCCATCATCACTTCTTCTCCTCCTCTTCAGATCTTTGAAAAATCAAGTCAATTCTCAGAGGCATTACAGATAATTTTCATAGCTAAGTTACAAACCAACAGTATCCCCCACCCCTCCCCAATAGGGTCTAGAGGAGACCTCAGCATCTGCACCGCACCCAGAACACTTCCCAGCCGTGCAGTAACTCTCATTGTTCTGGGCTGTCTCTGTCCTTTGGCTGTGGGAACATTACGGTTAGACGCCGAGTAAATGGCCACTGGCCTTTGCCACTGGTGGCTTATTGTGTGTTATCCTGATGACAGATCTCTCAGGGTTACACTAATATTTCGGCGCGCTAGCCAAGTCATTGAGACCCCTCAAGCTTTGACCACCACCGGAGGGGTTGCTAATTCCTTGGGATAAAACAAAGGTAGTTTTATACACCTGTAAGGCATTGTTGGACATGTCAAATACAGTTGCAAGAGATAGCGAAGTTGGGCAGCACACACAGGCTAATTTTAACTGAAAGTGTCCTGACTTTCCTTTTGAAGCCGCTGATGCAGCTTCTGACACCACTGGTGATGAGTGGTGTGGAACAGCCGGTTCAGGTCTGAGGCTATCGAATACTGAAAGGGAATCTCCTGCATCCAAGTCCCAGGATACCAGAGTAGCCCTTTGTGGCCCACACAGTTTCTGAGTAAGTGGGAGATGGTTACTTAAAAGGCCAGGGGAGAAATCGCTGGCTAAACAAGGAATAAAGGAGAAAACCCCTAAGAAGACAGTCTAAATATTAAATTGGAATTTATAAGAGGTGCAGAATTTCTGTTTAAGTCTAATTCACACTGATTTCTCCTAATTGCCTCTCTTTTACATAGGGATCAATTTGGATAAAGAATGTGAAACCCTAAGAATGTAGTTTTGTAGGGAATGCAAATGACAAACCCTTTGATTAAAAAGGGTTCTGGGCAATGAGTCCAAGTATATCTGCATATATACAGATATATACATACACATACATAATATACATATATACACACATATACACATATATGCGTGCGTGCATGCACACACACATATAATTTCTAAAAATTCAAGCTTCCCTTTTCTTTTTCATTAGGTTGTCTTGTTTGATTATAAGTGGTAATATTCACTGGAGACCACTGCTGTTGCAAAATTTTCAGGAATGCACTGGGAAGGAAAAAGGAGCAATAGGCAGATAAACGTCGGAAGTATGCATGTGTGTGGGAGTGTGTGTTTGCGCATGTGGGCATGCGTGTTTGCACATGTGCGGGAAGTGATGTGGCGCAGCAGAAAGAATGACTTGTAAGCAGGGAAGACTTTTGTAAAAGATGGGGTGGCTCAGGTTCTGGAGACAGGCCGAAGCTGCACCTGTGTGATCATGTAGACATCTCATACAAAATAGGTGTGAGGATAATCATTGCCACATCTGTATTTGGACTTTAGTCCCCATCCCTTAAATCAAGTTATAAATCTGTGAAGCTGGATTTAGCTTATTTTATGGGAGGTTGTAAAGAGAAAGACCATCCTTTGGCTTCTTCAAGGAAGAAAAAAAATAAGAGGCCTTTGCAAAATGGGAGTAGACGAAGGGTGTCCACCCCTACTCCAACTCACACGCACACGTATGCGAGAGCGCGCGCACGCACTCACGCACCCCCCCCCCCCGCCTTTGCTCTAGCTATCCAGGCTGCAGGTTGAAGGTGTCTCAGCCAAGCATGGGTAATAGAAAGAGCTTGGGCTCTGAGGACAGATGGTCTTTCTGGCTGTACTGTTCACTATCTCTGTGACATTGGGCATATTATTTAACTTCTCCAACTCCACGTTTCGTCAGCAAAAATGGAGATAAGGATGCACACTGTTCTTGGAGTTGGGGGTGATTAGGAAAATGTGTCCGGCATTTGATAACTGGCAGCTATTGATATGACTGAGCACAGTTTTGAGGCGTCAGAAACTACGATCAGGTGGCTCACTGATTGATCTAGAGATGGGTTGTTGTTTTGGGATGCTGTTACTACCTCAAGCAGGTGAGGGTGATGGATGAAGGCTTCTTTCCTTTTTTATTCATTTTTAAAAACAGTTATCACGTACAGTAATAGGCTCCATTATAGCATTTCCACGCATGCTTTGCTATTCGCTGTCACCCTGGCTCCCTCTTGCTCATCCCCTTTTGTTCTCAGCCCATTGCTGTAAGGTAACATTTTTATTTGTGTATGATCTAACACATCACAGATTTAAATCTCACCCAGGGAATGGAGGTGATCATTGTTCTTTTTCATACAGAGGATTCCCATCTCTGGGATATAATTTCCTCGGGCTTGATCAAACCAACACGTGTTTCAAGAGTGATTTGCATGCTAGTCCCGGTTACCTTCAAGTGCAGTTTTCCTTCTAGGAGAAAATCTCTCTTGCTTAATGGGAGTGTCTCTCCTTCGAAGATTCTCTCAGAATCTGAGGTAACCTGATCACTTACAAATCAGCTCATGCAGAGAGGGCCCAAAGCAAAGAGGCCTATCCTTGGTTATTAGACAATGCCAGTCACAATGTGTTTGTTAGCTGTAGCATTTTCTGGTTTTCTATTCTTTTTTTTTTTTTTTTTTTTTTTTCTTTCCCCAACCTCAAAAAGCATGTTAACACGACTACTTGCGAAGAATCCCCGGTTATTAGCCTGTGCACAGATGGGCTCTGGTCCTGCCACCACGCAGTGGCTGTCCGGGGGAATCTTAGAAGACAACAGCCCGCTCCTT
Source organism: Mus pahari (assembly GCF_900095145.1). Taxonomy (NCBI): domain Eukaryota; kingdom Metazoa; phylum Chordata; class Mammalia; order Rodentia; family Muridae; genus Mus; species Mus pahari. The sequence continues at coordinate 117,080,859 of NC_034593.1, read as the reverse complement.
GTAACCAGCTCCAGCCTTGGATCTTCTGGTTTGGCAGCTCGCCCGCACTGCTCTTCTTGGACCTCTTACACGACCTTGTTTTTATTTTGTTTTTATTCGTCCTTAGCACTCTCTTTTCTCTCACTCTTACCGTCTCCCCCCCCCCGCCCCCCATTGGTTGAACCTCTCAGTAGCCTTCTTGCTTTCTTGGCAATTTAAAGACAAATATTACCCAGCGATGGCAGGGGTGGTTCCTCTAAACCCCACCCCCACGCTGGTCCCAACCCCAAACCCACCCGCACTAGTTCTGTAAGAGAGAAAAGCCAGTGCAATTGACCGCCCCAGAGCCCTTTGGTTTGGGAACATCTTTTATTTGGTGGATGTGGCTGCCTAGGCAAAGATGAGGGGGAACCCTCTCTGGCCCGAACCTCCCACACCCTAGGGTGCACCATGCTGGCGAAAATGCCTGCTGTGAAAGTTAATGGTTATAAAAAGCACTCATTTACATCTGTTTCAGTGTAGCCATGGAGAGTGCAATTAATTAAGAACTTTCTGGTGTGGTAAGGATAATCATACAGCAGGAATGCAAACACGTGATTTCCAAAGAGAATTTTATTCCATATGGAATTTTTCCCCTAACTAAGAATTAATTGCAACTTTAAAGAAGGTTTGATTGTGTCTATGAAAAACATTTTAACTACTGAGGAATTCTAAATGACTTCAATTTAAAATTTTCTTTCTTTACATTGTTAGAGTTAAGAGAGTAGGGCTTTGATCAAGCTCCGAGTTATAGAATTTATTAGAGTCAAGGGAAGGGGATAGCCTTCAGATGTTTTCTGTGGTGAAATGTTGAAGTTAAAAATTTTAAATGTTTGCAGACTGAAGACATGCTGGGCTGTGAGGCCCGAAAGGATAAACAAAACGTGACATGTTTTATTTGGTTACTTAACCCTTGTTTAAAAAAGCACAACAAAAATGTATATAAATCATATTTTTATGCCTTTCCGAAAACGTTGGCATAGATGTTTGGTGATTACCCTCTATGGAGTGGCATAGGGCCATAGGGCATGCAGTGGGTACTATCTATGCAAATAGCTTTCATTTTGGTATGGCTGCCCCCTTAAAGCTGAAAACACTTAAACGTATACAACATAAATTTAGAGGAAGGACGGCCTTCTTTTTCTGTTGCCATCTGCCACACATTCCAATATTTTTTCTGTAGCCCAACCCCAGCGATGAATAATGCAAAGAGATGAGGAAGGAACAACAGAAATGTACAGCTGAGAGCAAGACCAGCGGCGAACGATGCTCACAACTGTGGAGGCACAGAATAAAAATGTGACATTTGAGAGGAGGAAAAGGAGTGGGAATGACTTGTGTGCAGGCAGAGACCCTCTTTCTAGCAAATGAGGTTACAATAGTTGCAGAGGAAAAAAATTTCAATCAATGAGGAAGAGCTCTTATCACATGCAACTTTAATTTGATTGGCATGGCATTTCCATTATATGCTAATGAATTACGGATGATGAGAACGGCTGCCGCCTTCTGAGTGCAATTGAACGTTCATCAGTCAGTTACTTACAGGCCAGACTGTCGGAAATATTAAAGGAAGTTGTTGCTATTTTGGAGATGAAAGTAAACAAGCTCAAAATCTTGAATTAATTGAGAAAAGGACACACGTTGATAAGTAGGATTTGCCAAGTTATTACTTCTCTGAGTGGATGTCAGTACCGGTAGTTCCTTCTCAGTGGAATACGCGTGTCCCTGCAAAGCTAGGAGAAAAACAAATTCTCTTAAGTGAATCCTGTTTTTCTGTTGACTAGCATTATACAATTATTGACTATTACTCTTGGGGACAAAAAAGGCTGATCCTAGAATGTAATAAGATCACTCTCAAGTATGCAATACTTTAGACAGTGCATGTTTAAAGGAAAATAACCATGTACTAAAATATTAACAGTAATCCTCAAAGTAGTAGCAACATTAAAATTGTCAAGTTGAGTGATAGTAGACTAGTTGTTGCAACATAAAAATGTAGAAGAAACACAATACCCCATTTTCAAAACATGTGATATGAATTTAATAATTTCCCATCTTTTTCTCATCAAAAAGACAAAACATTCAGAACTTTAAGGGTTATGTTTTTTTGTTGTTGTTGTTGTTTTTGTTTTTTGTTTTTGTCAACACACACCACCTAAAGCCGTCTGTACTAATTTTCTGTTATCCTTGCCACTTCTCTTCTGTTTCTCTTTAGCATCTTTTGTAGATATTATTCATACTAAGTAGTGGGTTATTCCCAATCAACATGGACGGACAGAAATGAAATAGTAAGGTAGGTGCTAAAATACTTTATCTTTATGGAACAGATTCTGTTCTAGTACATGGTCAGGTTAGGTACATAAGCCATGGCAAAGGGTATCCACTTACAAACTTTTTCTAGTATACAAATTGATTTGTTACCACCACCTCACATCTGCTAGGATGGCTACTATCAAAGAAAATAGAAAACTACAGGTGCTGGCAAGGATGTGGAGGAATTGGAACCCAGAGCTCGGTGCTCTGTTGTTAGGAGTGGGAAATGGTGCAGCTGTTGTGGAAACGATCACGGTGGTTCCTCAGAATAATAAAACCTAAGTGACCATAACTCAGACTGCTACTCTAAAAGACTTGAAAACAGGATCTCTTTAAAAATTATAGAAGAGAGTTTTTTTAGGGCACTGGGAGGGGAGTTGAAGGAGTGGTAGATGTAGAGAAAGGCAGAGCGCGCGTGTGCACGAGAGAGAGAGAGAGAGAGAGAGAGAGAGAGAGAGAGAGAGAGAGAGAGAGAGAGGCAGAGGCCATGAGCACACGGAGAGAGGGGGGGAATGAGGAGAAGGGGTAGGAGGTAAGGGGGCAAGAGCAAGAGGAGAAGAGAGCAAGAAGAAAACAAGATCTTGACAAAGTATTTGCTCTTGATGAACATCTTGAAAGTGGCATTATTTTTGACAGTCACAAAGAGGGCAGCTAAGGTTTCTATTGGTAGATCCAAGGAGGATGAATAAAAGGACAATAATGATTAGATTATTCTGTGATGCATGTTACAGGGTGATACACAGTGGAATTAGACGATCATAAGGCCAGCATATTGGAGACTGACTGGAGGAGGTCAGGAGAGCTTTTTATTACTTGATGGATACAAAATTTTGATTTGGGATGAGGCAAAGATTCTGGATATGAGTGGTGGTTATGGGCTGAGCAATGATGTGCATGTTCTTAATGACATTGAGATGTACATTAAAATAAAAGCCGGTAGAAGAAGGGTTTAAAAAGACGTGTTATTATGGGCTGGAGAGGTAGACGGCTCAGCCACTAAGAATGAGTATTACTCTCGTAGAAGACCCGGGTTGGGTTGCCATTGCCTACTGAGGGCAGCTAGCGAACAGCTGCCTGGCAACTCCAGCTTTGGGGTAACCTCACAATTTTAGGCCTCTGAGAGCACCTGTACTCATATGGACATAATCCATGTACAGACACATAGCAGACATGTAATTAAAAATAACCCTTAAGATTATGTTTAATTGAGAGACAGAGACAGAGACAGAGAGTGAGAGAGACAGAGAGACAGAGACAGACAGAAAGAGAGAGACAGACAAACAAACAGAGACACACACACACCACACACACACACACAGAGAGAGAGAGAGAGAGAGAGAGAGAGAGAGAGAGAGAGAGAACAAACTAGTGT
>NC_034593.1:117075121-117076331 GCF_900095145.1 Mus pahari | reverse complement strand
TGTGTGTGTGTGTGTGTGTGTGTGTGTGTGTGTGAGAGAGAGAGAGAGAGAGAGAGAGAGAGAGAGAGAGAGAGAGAGAGAGAGAGAGAGAGATAGATGTCAGAAGCCAACCTACCTTTGGCTGTTCATTCCTCTGGCTACCTTCTACTTTATTTGTTTGTTTGTTTGTTTGTTTTCGAGATTTTATTTTTATGAGACAGAGTCTCTCATTAGCCTGGGCTAATAGGCTGGGCTAAACTGACTGGTGAGTGAGTGTCTCAAGTCCCTGTCTCCTTAGAATGGGGCTTACAAGTGTGTGCCGCCTTGAGTTTTCTCTTCCTCAGTCTAGATTCTGAGGATTCAGACTCAGACCCTGTTCATGTTTACAAGGCAAGCTTTCATTCCAGCCTCTTCTTCTCTGTCTTGTTTGTTTGTTTGTTTGTTACCAGCCATTTCGTAACCCAGGCTAGTGTGTGTAATAGGCCACCACGCCTGCTCAACATGGGGCTTTTGTGTAGAGAGGCATGGATTGACATATCTTTAAAAAAAAAATACACAGAATCCTATTATTTAGGAAGGAAACAAAATGGAAATTCAAAATAGAATTTTATAGGATAGCGTGAGATTACTTTTAGCTGGAGGAATCATGGAACAAAAACGCATATAAGGGCTGGAGATGGTTCAGTAGTTAAGAGCGTATACTGCTCTCTCAGAGGACTGGAGTTCCATTCCCAGCTCACAACTGCCTGTAACTCCAGCTCCTGGAAGATCTGATATATCTTGGCCAGTTAGATTCTTGCATCACACACACACACACACATACACACACTCACTCACACACACACACACTCACACACACTCATATACACACTTTTCAAAATACAAAAAGTTATATAGCTTAATGCTACATGGAATCTGAATTAATTGGGTTTTGTCTATGGGGGAAAAAAGAACAATAGCTGATATAGCTTGAAGGTCTAAAAACTAGTCAATAATATTCCAATGTTAATTTTTCTGGCTTTGATCACTGTTTTATGGTTATATAAAACACTAACCTGAACATAATCATAAATTTGTTAATCGTTTAAGTTCTTTAATGAAGAAATACTAACAGACATACAGACACACACAGATACATACACAGACACACACACACACACATCAAGACAATCTAAACACTCTCTCTCTCTTTTTCCCTCTCCCTCTCCCTCTCCCTCTCCCTCTCCCTCTC
>NC_034593.1:117065776-117074861 GCF_900095145.1 Mus pahari | reverse complement strand
CCCCCCCCTCACACACACTTCAAGGCAACCAAAGCAAAACTAAAGCAGAAGAAAACAAAGATTTCTTTTTACATTTTAGTATACTTGAGAAGTATCTGCTTAGCAGTACAAAATGTAGACATTCTCCACTGTCCAGTTAACTTGTTTGCTGACCTCAGAGACTCAGTCTTCTTTTAATCAGGCCTGTGTGAGCCCAGGTTATTTCTGCATCTGGATCTGCAGTTACTACCCAGAGGTGTAGCCCATACATTGTAATTTGCAAAACATCTCAACCCTTATCTGAACAAGAAGGAATACCTTAAAGAACTGGATGTAACATGATTAGCCCAGATATTTTGTATTTCAGCTTTTGTTACTGTTATTCATTTAACACTTGATAATAAAACACATATTCTCCCCTGCTTTGCAGTTCAGGTTGTATTAGGGGACCATGCTGCCTTTATTTTTGAATCTGGGAGCCTGTTTTAGTGACAACTGTAATGTCATCCATGATGCTGCAAAGTAAGCCATCAACAAATGATGTAGACAGCTTGGCCTTGAAGACTTTAGTGCAGTTGAAAGAACAGAACCAAGCCTGTCTACTATCTCCTGGAGCCAACTTTCTGCAAATTCAGCCTGAGTGGGGAGTATGGTGACCCCCAACATTGAAAGCAATACAAGCAGCACAGGAAAACACACATCCACGTGCACTTGGTGAGCATTATAAAACAGAGTGGTTCTCAAGTACATTGAAACCATCACATGATAAACATCTTCTGCCTTAGACTCCGATAAGTCCTGCCAAGGCTGCTGTTTCTGTCTCTCACAATGCTCACTGCACTAACGCCTAGTACAAGGTGAGCCAGACACAGAGCTGATTGTAATGTCCATTGCAGCGCTCAGGGAACTTTCCTTGAACACATTTCATAATTCTGTTGGTTGGTAAGGCAGCTGAAAGTGTGCTAGGTCTGGTGCATAATTTAAATTAAATGTTCTTAAATATTTAGAAAATCTTGACAAGAGTTTCCTAGCTATTAAGTTTCTTCATTCTGATGTCTTTATTTGGTGCAAGCCAGTATTTAATTGCTTATGTTAATTTTACCTTCCAATAACAATGCTTTCTCATAGAAAGACCATGCTTATCCCATAATCATATGACATATCTCAAATTAGATATAGTCAAAGCTGTGACCCTCAAGGATTATAGTCTTCTTTTGTGTGTGACATTTTAACTGTGGATTGCTGGAATAATTTGGTTTGCTTAAAGTTTTATTTCAACAACAGCAGCAGCAACAACAGCAACAAATCCCTACAAACCCCCCCCAAATTTCCCAAAATAACAACTTGTGAAGAAACGTAGCTTTGTAAGTGAGAAGTCCCAAGCTATCCTCCACTTTGCTGCAGAGGAAGGCAAATGTACAGCCCTGGCTTCTTAGTCTGCCTTCTCTATTTATAAGCAGTCTTATGCCTCCACAGCTACCAGGCAGTGATGTTCATTGGTGCTGCAAATTGCTTTTGTCCCTTTAGCTGTATTTGTGGCTGTTCTTCTAGGCCAGTACCTTTAACTTTGTATGAGTTATTATAATCTCCTCCTGGAGTGAGGGGGGGATGGCGGGGGAGGGGCGGAGAAGTTCTGCCAATGAATATGCTTTGGTTTAAAAGATTGAATTTGAATTCTGTTTTGTAGCCGACTTCTTGGTTTCTCCTGGTGTGGTAGATCATCTCCATTGTCACATCTGTTCAGCGCTCAGAAGCATTGACATTTGGCCCCACTGTTATACGCATCCTCATTGACCTAAAGTTATATTCCACTCTACCGCTATGTCTTCAGCTATTTACCATCTGTTCTCATATTGGACCTAAAGGTCACCCCTGCTCTCTAACTTTCTGCCTTTGTTGAGAATGATACAGTGCTGACCATATTTTAGTATCACCTGCATGCTCTTTCTTTAGTCCCTGTTTCTACAAGTGAGTGCTGATGGGGAGATGGCACAGTTGGTGTGAGTGCTTGTTGGGCAAGCAGGAGGAGTTCAGTTCCTCGGCACCTAGGTTAAATGTCCAGCATGGCTGCACACCAGTAACCCCAGTGATGGGGTAGAGACAGGAGGATCCCCAAAGCATGCTATTAGCTGAAAAGTGAGCCCCAGCTTTGGTGAGAGACCCTCAAATAAACAAGACAGAGAGAGAGATAAAGGGGAAAAAACTAATGTTCTTTGGCTTCCATGGGCATGTGCACCCGCAGGTATACAAATGTGATATACCATACATAACACACACACACACACACACACACACACACACACACACACACACACACAAAGTGAGGTTGCTTAGTTGTGCGTAATACACATTTCAGCCTTTCATAGACACTGCAAATTGTTCTACAGTACAAATGTAGTCATTTATATTTCCAGGAATTCCATGGGTCACAGTTCCACTTTGCTTATGTTCTTTTTAGTCTGAGTGACAATAACATTATCATCGTTTTAATTAACTAGTGGGTAGAAAAAAATTTCATGTTTATCATATCTATTCTGAAATTCATATTTTCCTATTCTATGCCCATTTTCATTTGAGTTGTCTGTAATGTAAAATATTGACTCCTTGTAGTCAACTTGCCCTTTCCAGGCCCTTGCCAGTTACCCTTCTTCCTGTACCCTGTAGCTTCAGGGGTTTGCAGTGTGTGTGTGAGAAAGTTTTCATCTGTTTGTCTCAGCAAGAGTGAGTGGAGCTCCGTCTGTCATACCTTGTTGGGGAATGTACCAACACAGGAAGCAGAAGTCAAAGTTGGTAAAGATGTTGGATCCAGAACTACTTATTATAGCTTAAGCAATTGCTAAATGCTACAAGATGCTAATTCAACAGTGTTTAGCAAATGTGTCAAAGAATTTCTGTATGTAAAGCATATTTGTGTCTAATGTGCTTGAGGCCCTGGCTTCAATCCCCAGTAACATAAGGAATGAAAAGGATGAAAGACAAATAAATTGTGTGTGTGTATGTCTCTCTCTGTATATATATATATATATATGTGTGTGTGTGTGTGTGTGTATGTATAATTTGTATTTGTGTGTCTCTGTATGTGTGTGTATGTCTGCACACATACACATATATACATATACATACATGTATATATATATATATATATACACACACACACACACACACATATATGTGTGTGTGTGTGTGTGTGTGTGTGTGTGTCTGTGTCTGTGCCTGTGTCTGTGTATGTTAGGCAATATCTCTATAACGGATCTAAAATTCCAATCCCATAATGCTGTGATAACATTTACAGCCACTTACCTAAATTAGGTGTATTGTTTTTAATTGAACTTCCAATCAAACCCTGATGTGAAATTCTTTGGAGGATGAGCCAATGGCCTAAATTAATATGCAATGGTTTGCAGAAGTTTTTCTGAGTTTTAGCTCGTAATTCTCTATACATCTCTTTCCATGATAATCATACCCCCCATACCATATTAATTACACAGGTGTGTCACTCTTGAAGTTCCTGTTATTGGACTGGTGTGGTACTCCCGTGTTGTCCTTTGGAGTCCACACATACACAGCCCATGGAAGAAGTGCACCGGACATCAAGAAGCTGGCATATACCTCAGCCCAGAGCGTTTATGGAAATGCCGCATTGGGTACCTTAAGTCATAACCTTGGGACCCATCTACTTTGGTGTCCATGGACCTTTTGACACCTATCAGACAGACTGTATTCATTATGTAAAGAGCCTGGTGCTAGAAGAAGACTGAAGGCAGAAATCTCTTTTGTCTCAGCCAAGTAGCTAAGCATGTAGACACCTTTGAAGGCAGGGCCTCTTACTGTACAGGCCTATAAATGACAGGATAAACCCACATCTTAACTCAAACCAAGAACAAGGAAGATCTTCTGTTCCTGATTTCAGGAAGTCATTCTAGCTTTTGAGACAGTGCAACCCTGACCGTTAGTAAAACAAATGCCACGAGTCAGAGACTCTTACTCATTGACTTGTAATGCATCCTTCTGGGTCTAAGACTGGAGAAGAGTGTAGAGTAGGTCAGGCAGATCAGAAAGGCTCTTGTCCGTGGTAATGCACGTGGAAGGAGGGAGGAAGCTTTATTTCTGTGAGTGGAAACTGAAATGTACATGGGGACATTTATTTTAATGATGCCATGTGCAAGGCTCTAATAGCCTTCGCGTTCATGTTCTGCAATGTAAGTGGATCTTTGTTGCAATTCGAGGATAAGATGTTAATTTACAAATATCTTCGGAATGCTGCGCTGAGGTTTGTATGGCTTGCTGAAACTGAGTGTATTGTTTTGATTAGTTAAACCCGGGCCTCACACTTGTGTATCCTGGTTACTTTATTGCATACAGGTAGCTCTATGCTCGACATGCCAGGGACCCAAATATGAAAATGACTGTCTCTGTCTAAAAAAGTTCATAGTATTGTAACATGGTTAAGCATGAGGCCTTGGAATGATACTGCTTATGTTTGGTGACTAGTTCCTTTTCTCGTCATCTCTAAGTTTTGGTTTCTTTTTACTAGAAAGTTAGAATATTAATGCGGTTATATGAAAATTAAATAGTATATAGAAGGCATCTGGCATTGTGCCTAGGACTAAGTACGCGCTCAATAAACATTACTGTCACTGTCATGATAATGACTACTGTATTACTCTCACCGCTACTGAGTAATGTGTGAACTACTAAGTGACCGTCAGCTTCCAGGTCACTCTGCTGAGTAATGTAGTCAGACCTGTTACCTGCTGCCAAAGTTGCCATGTGGCTCTGCTTTCCTTACCACAACTAAGTGGACTGGGCATTGGTACCCAAGAGCCAATGGTTCTGAGTGGTTTTCTTGTTGATGGATGCTAGAATAGAACTCTTGTCAACCAAGACAAACACAGCCCATTGACAGAGCTTTGAGGCTAGGTAGCCCACAGAACCCGTGGCTATACAGATTTTGTTACTCGGATCTCACCCTTCTACATATGAGGTATTCATCTCTCTAACACTGGAGGAACACATCTGCTTCTCTATGCCTTCCTTCCAGTAAGTGCAGATCAGTGGACCCCCACATCCCAGCCCTATAGTGCAACAATATGTCTCCCCTCCCCAAAGCAGTCTCTTTCAATGCTGCCCATGCATGGGGATGGGGTGGAGATGAGTTGGCAGCACCCCCAGTTCCAACAAGACACTCCACACAGACAGTCTAGTGAGCTCCTCAGCTATGACTCTCCATATTCCTCCTTATTAGGGTTCAAGGTTATTCCAACATTGGAAATATAAGTATATTGACAGTTTTATGAATATTCATTATTTAAGACAAGCTAGGTTCTTGACATACAGAAATCCTCTAGTGAAGTAGTTTCAAAACAAAGATGCTTGTATCTTTCTCATTTAGGAATGTCAACATGGCAGGAATGCCTTCTGTACTAGTTTCTTCTCTAATGCCATGGCTAAGGCAATGTATACAAGAAAATATTTAATTGGGCTTTTGGTTCCAGAGAGTTGGAGTCCATGATGGTGGCGTGAAGGCCTGGTAGCAGGACCCCTGAGAGCTTGTATCTCAAGCCACAAGTAGAAGGCAGAGGGAGCTAACTTGAATGACATGAGTCATTTGAAAGCCTAGCCCCAGTTACATACTTTTTCCAGCAAGGCCATACCTCTTAATCCTATCCAAACAGTCACCAACTGGGGACCAAGTATTCAAATATATGACCCTATGGAGTCCATTTTCATTCAAACCATTACATTATACTCCTTGACTTTCCTAGGCTCATGGCCATATCATAATAAAAAAATGCATTTACTCCAACTTCAAAGGTTCTCATAGTGTTTCAGTTTTAGCACTTTATAGTCCAAAGTTCAATGTTTATTGTGAGACTCAAGGCAATCTCTTAACTGTAAATCCCTTGCAAAATAAGAAAAAAAAAAGCATGAATTACATGCCTCCAGTATATAAAGGCACAGGATTTATATTAGCATTCCAAAAGAGAGCTAAGGGTTTATTTGACTTAGACTTTCATATTGCTGTTCATCATTGAAGGAAGCCAGGACAATAGCTCAACAGGGATGGAACCTGGAGGCAGGAGCTGATGCAGAGGCTGTGGAGGAGTGCTGCTTACTGGCTTGCTCCCCCTGGTTTGCTCAGCCTGCTTTTTTATAGAACCCAGGACCACCAGCTCAGGGATGGCACCATCCACAATGGGCTGGGACCTCCCACATCAATCACTAATTTAAAAAGCACCTTACAGCTACCACTAGATCTTATGGAGACATTTTCTCAACCAAGATTCCCTCCTTTTGGACAACTCTAGCTTGTGTCATGTTGAATAAAACCAGTCAGCACAGAGGATGTGAGATACAGTGAGGAGATACTAGACAAAAGCAGGACTGAATCAACCTAACAGAGAAAACTCCAAACCCCACGAGTGATCATTGACAATGATACTGCAGAGTATTAGGATGTTTTGAAATCCTCTCTGTCAAAAACTTAATTCATACTTTTTAATTGAGCCTCAGAAACATTCTTAGGACAAGGTCAGAAAGCAGCCATGTTCTTTCCACAAATGGTTTCTAATACCACTTGCTAATATGGTTCTCCTTTGAGACCAGTTGAATTGGGTCTTTACAGTCTCCATTGCTCTCTGAATGGTCCCCCAGGCTCCTGCTAAGACAGCCCATAAAGTTCTGCTTACACCATTCAAACATTTTTCTTGTTCAGAGTCCCAAAGACTTCCACATTCCTTCAAAAACCAGTATGTCCAGGCCTGTCACACTTCCTGGTACCGACTTCTGGATTTTCTACCTCTGGGATAAGACACAGTGGTAAAGGCAACTTATAGAAAACAGAATTTATTTTGGATTTATGTTTCTAGAGGGATAAGAATCTACCATGGAAGAGCAGCACGGCAGCAAGTAGTAAACATTTTGACCGGAGCAGCAGCTGAGAGCTCCTATTTTTAACCACATACAAGAGACAATAAGGGCTTGTAGGGGAATGCCAGGACAGGGAAACGGTAGTGGGTGGGTTAGAGAACAGAGGGGTAGGGGGGATGTGATAGGGGGATTTTTGGAGGAGAAATCAGGAAAGAGGATAAGATTTGAAGTGTAAATAAAGAAAATATCTAATAAAAAAGAAAAAAAGAAAGAAAAAGAAATAATAAGGGCTAACTTGAAATGGTGCAAGTCTTTTGACCCTCCCCCCTTGCAAATGACATACTTCCCCTAGCAAGGCCATATCTCATCCTCCCCAAACAACCATCAAAGAAGGGACCAAGTATTTAAATGTATGAGCCCATATGGGACACTCTCATTCAAACTACCACAAATGCTTGAAGTCCTTAATTTAAGCTTTTCCAGAGCCATTAATCTACAGTATCCTAGGATGTTGTCATTATCTTTTTGGTCTGTGCTGGTTTTCCACTCTGTCTGGGTTTAGGGCAGAAAGCATCGGATTAAGAATGTGAATAAGGCAAGGTTGAACACCAGGAGTGAACCTGCAGATCGAGTCTAGAAGTAGTTAAGATCATTTCCTTTCTATTCTATTGCTGAGAACTTAGTACCCGATTGTTCCTAAGTGCAAGAGAGAAAGGCCGGGAAGTAGAATTTGCCTGGGTCACCTGGGCCCCACCTGGAGAATGTTTTTTGGTGGGCAGATAATAGCTCCACCATTGAGTCCTCATTGAGAAATGTATTACAACTGTAGTTTAACATTAACTCTGATCAGGGGACTATAAAAGAGAACCATCTCCTTCTGAATTCTTAGATAAGACATTTTATGGCTTATGGAGATTAAAACTTTATATTCAAGCCATTCACATATACATATACATGTATTCATAATTGCATCTTGATTACTTCCTTGGGGTTGATATTATAATAAATCCAAGTATGGGGCATGATAGGAGAAACTATGTTGAGAGGTTTGGCATAAGACCCTTAGGTTTATGATATGGGTTATGAAATTTAGTGCTGGCACTGCCGCTACCTGTATAACCTTGTCCACCTGTGTAACACTTCTGGGTTTCTTCTTCTTCTTCTTCTTCTTCTTCTTCTTCTTCTTCTTCTTCTTCTTCTTCTTCTTCTTATTATTATTATTATTATTATTATTATTATTATTCTTATTCTTATTCTTATTCTTATTCTTATTCTTATTCTTATTCTTATTCTTATTCTTATTCTTATTCTTATTCCTCCTCCTCCTCCTCCTCCTCCTTCTTCTTCTTCTTCTTTCTTCTAAAATTAAATATTTTCTTTATTTACATTTCAAATGCTATCTGGAAAGTCCCCTATAACCTCCCCCACTCCACTCCCCTACCCACCCACTCCCACTTCTTGGCCCTGGTGTTTCCCCTCTACTGGGGCATATAAAGTTTGCAAGACCTAGGGGCCTCTCTTCCCAATGATGGCTGACTAGGCCATCTTCTGCTACATATGCAGCTAGAGACACGAACTCTGGGGGTACTGGTAAGTTCATATTGTTGTTCCACCTATAGGGTTGCAGACTCCTTCAGTTCCTTGGGTACTTTCTCTAGCTCCTCCATTGGGGGCCCTGTGTTCCATCCAATAGATGACTGTGAGCATCCACTTCTGTATCTTCTTAGCTCTCTGCTACTTCAATACTACAGTCATGTCTGATGGGTCCTCTTCTTGTTCCCACTGTACTTACACATCAAGGACAACCTAGCTGTAATTTTTCCAGGCTTCTCAGCCCATCCACAAGTCTTCTCTATTCCTACTTAAAGCACTCTTAGGCTTTTTCCCCACAATGATGTGTCAGTCCTAGATGCGTGCCCTCCCAAGCCCTTCGGTTGCAAGCCCTTCGCATGGCTCCTTTTGGGCTGCATCTCTTTCCTCTGTCATTGTATGGGTACCATCTCCATTCTCCACATTACTTCCTCCACCCACTCTTTTTCTCCTTACTGCTCTACTGCAGTGGCTTTCAACCTTCCTAATGCTGTTACTCCTCCACAACAGTTCCTCATGTTGTGGTGACCCCTAACTGTAAAGTCATTTCTGTTGCTACTTGTTTTTTTTTTAAACTTGTTTTATTAGATATTTTCTTCATTTACATTTCAAATGCTATCCCGAATGTCCCCTATACCCTCCCCCC
>NC_034593.1:117062351-117064290 GCF_900095145.1 Mus pahari | reverse complement strand
GCTTGAGGTCAGGCATGGTGATTCATAATTGTAATTTGGCTACTGTTATGAATGGTAATGTAAATCCTCTGGGGAACACTCAGCTGCCCTGAGAAGTCTGCCTTTCCCCTGGACCTTCGCTGTCTGGGATGTCTCCTCTCCCCTTCATCAAACTTGCTGATCTGGAGCCACAAATGTAAGATTCCCTTCCTGCACCCATCTTTCCTGTTTGTCAAGTCCTCTGGGGGCACTCACAGCTGCCCCAAGCAGCCTGTCATTCACCTCCATTGCCCTGGACCTTTCTGCTCACTTCCATCAGATCTACTGATCTGGAACCATACACCCAACTGCTGGGAGACTTGTACCACCCACTGAGTTCCACTATCTAGTCCAAGGTTACCCATCAGAGGTCTGCCACACCAGGAACATCCAGGGACATCTAGGTGACTAAAGGCCTGTGAAAGAACACAATCAACAAAAGCCAGGGCAAATACGACACTTTTGGGGCACAGCTATCCTACTACAGCAAGCCCACGATATATAAACGGAACTGCAGCACAAGAAAATGACCTCAAATCCAATCTGATAAATAAAGATGATAGAGGCCTTTAATGAGGAAATGAATAAATCTCTTAAACAGAAGAAAATACAATCAAATAGGTAGGTAGAGGCCTTTAAAGAGGAAACACATAAATCCCTCAAAGAAATACAGGGACACACAATTAAGCAGATAAAGGAAATATGAATACTAATGTAATTATTTTTGGAGATAAAAGTTGGAGGGGTTGCAACCCATAGATTGAGACCCATTGTTTTACTGACTGTTAGCTCTATTAAAGTAAGAGAAAATGTCTTTATTATTAGCACCTAAAATAGGGCATCTAATGGTTGCATTGGAAATATTTTTGGAGTAAACAAAGACTTTACAGAAGTATAATTTTATAATTAAAGCACAGTTTAATATAATTATAATTAAAAATGAACTTGTATTTAACAATTTGTAACAAAGCTTTAAAAATAATTTCAGAAAACATTTTGAAATACTTCATTCTATGAATTACTACTTTAAATATTTTTGTTTCAAAATTTTTGATCTCGTGTTTAATTTGTTTGACTTTGATGCTCTTTCAACCTTGCTAGAACCTTGCTAGATTAGGGGGAGAGTACCCACTGTTCTCAAAACTTCATTTACTTTCATATAATTTTAATCATGGCAGTTTTAAAAATCAGATCCATGTTTGCTTAAATATTTACTCCCTTTTGCATATGTTTGGAATCACATATGTTGTTTTAATTAGCAGCATTTCTTTCTTGCTGCTAGATGTATTGTTTTGGCATTGGACCAAAACCCCGACAGAATAAACACAGTGTAAGTGATGAAAAGGAAGGCAACCTTGGCGTAGTTCAGCCTCTCATGGGCAACAGTATGTGATAAGGAGGTAGAGAGGACTCGACGGTAAGGGATGCAATTTCTGTTCATGAGAAGGTTTGATATTTATATTTGCTTGCTAATCCTATAATCAAAGACCAATGAAGTGAAATGAAATTGGTGGGAAAAAAAGTCATTATAGAAATGTGTCATAGGGGATTTAGTAGTGGCTGAATACCTGAACATCTGAAGCCATGAATTTGGATTTGGTCCTTTTTTTTTCCCCCATATCAACAGAGTATGGTGGTACACCTGAAATCCTTACACTCAGAAGGAGAATTGGATCATTTTTCAACTATATAGCCAGTTTAAAACTAAGTCCAGGATACATAAGACCCCCTTTCAAACCAATCATCCAACCAACCAATAAACCAGCTAGCCAACCTACCAACTAACCAACCAACCAACCAACCAACCAACCAACCAACCAACCAACCAGTCAACCAACCAACCAACCAACCAACCAACCAGTCAACCAACCAACCAACCAACCAACCAACCAGTCAACCAACCAACCAACCAACCAACCAG
>NC_034593.1:117061095-117062314 GCF_900095145.1 Mus pahari | reverse complement strand
AACCAACCAACCAACCAGTCAACCAACCAACCAACCAACCAACCAACCAACCAACCAACCAACCAACCAGTCAACCAACCAACCAACCAACCAACTAACTCACTAACCAAGCGTCTCTTCTGAATGTTTCATAAGAAGATGCCAATGCTTTTAGATTTTGTAGTAAGACTTCATCACATACTTGTGAATGAAATGAGTCACACATGGTGCTGGATCAGGAAACATGGCAAATGCCTTTTAGGAAAGCATTCTTGTAGCAAATGTTTGATTAGTAATAGTTGTTCATGTGTATTAGCAAACTTAATCATGATGTTACCATTTAATTTTATTTATTAAGTTACCCTTTACAGTAAGTTGTTCCTTTTCCCCTTCCTCCTACTCCTTCTCTCTTTTCCTCCAAACTTCACACTTACTTGGCCCTAAAATACTGGTATCTATTGTATGTTGGCTGTAATCTAAATTACATTATTGTGAAGCATTAGAATGCTATGTTGTACACTTCTCAAAAAAAGCAAGCCTCAAGCATTTATTGTAAATAATATGATTAATGCCAGTCATGTCTTCATAAACTGTTTGCTTCTGTATTTTCTTTTTTCTTTTGTCAGTGAGACAGTCTTGTGATATATCCCAGGCTAGCCTAAAACTTGTGATACTCCTGTTTCAACTTCCTGAATGCTTGGCTTGGATTAAAGGCATGCACCAACACATTTGGCTTGCTTAACTCTAAAGAAGGCCATAACCAGCTGGAAATCAAGAGGAAGACAGGACAGCTACATTTTGTGGCTCAGGCACAGTGCCACTTTCCCCAGCACTGAGGTTTCTGTTGGCTTGACTTGTAGGCTAGAAGAACTATTTGGTTGCAAGGTAAATAGGCAAATGACATATAAGTCATTATCAATATACTACTAGTCTCTATCAGTGCAGTTTAGTACAAGGCATGGTCTTCAAAAGCTTCCACTGAAACTATATCAAAATGTCACTGTCAGGGCTGGAGACATGGCTCAGCCATCACGAGTACTTGCTGCTATTCCAGAGGACCTAAATTCATTCTCTAGCACCCAAACCAGGTGTGTCACAAATGCCCGTAACTCCTGACAGCTCGTAGGATCTGATGCTCTTTTTTGGCCTCTGCAGGAAGCAGTATACACGTGGCATACAACACACACACACAAACACACACACACACACACACACACACACACACACACACACACACACA
>NC_034593.1:117059786-117060895 GCF_900095145.1 Mus pahari | reverse complement strand
ACACACACACACACACACACACACACACACATTGAATGAATGAATAATTGAATGAATGAATGAAAAAAATCTTTAAAAAAGAACAAAAGCTGTACATCACTGGTCATTGAGCCCTAAAGGATATTCCATGAAGCAAAGTAAACAAAGTAAGCTATTAATTCTAAACTTGAGTATTCCACCTTTTAAACTACATCCATTCAAGTCATTAGACTGTCTGTATATGAAACTTTTGTAACTTAAGCAATTTTGGTAGAGCAGCTTAACTTCTTAAAAAAGACAATAGTCTCATGTTTATGTGTGTTATGTGACCACAGATATCCTAGAGTAACTTTGTTTGGTTCAAATTTGCAATTGTGAAAGTCACACATTTTATGCCACTGATCTAGGAAAGTAGCTTACACTGATTAAAAAACAAAACAAAACAAGGAAGAAAGTAAATAAGGAGACAAATGTTTAGAAAAAACAGAAAAACCACTTAAGATTTTAGGCGTTGAAGACAAATCTACACAAATAAAATTGTTAAAAATAGCTTTCTGGGAAACTTGGCAGAGATTTCCAATTCTGTCCCCCATGATCAGAACACACTACACATATTATTAATTGTAACATTTTGTTCAACAAATTAAAACAGTTATTGTAGTTGAAAAACCATTTCAAGACAATATGTTGGGTATTTTTAAAATTAATTTACAATGACAATTAGAACCTACATTTATAATCGTGCAGCTTGTAGAATGCCATTTGGATGTAGTATGGTGGCTCTTAAACATCAAACCCTTAGGTTAAAGCTTAGTCTCAGCAACTAAATCCCAAGGCTGTGGCTTAGTATTCACCATCACTAACTTCGGAAAATCTTCATGCGATGGGTTCAGTTGGCTTGATTTTTATGGTACAGGAAGCTAACAGTAAGGTAACCATTACCATAGCAGTTTATGTTTCTCAGTGCTGAGAGTTTGGTCACAAGAGAGATCCTGAAGATAAACATAAGATGTTTCCAAACACCTAGGGCACAGTGTTTTAGTTCTACTAATTTTATCTATCTATCTATCTATCTATCTATCTATCTATCTATCTATCTATCTATCTATCTATCTATCTATCTATCTATC
>NC_034593.1:117054373-117059561 GCF_900095145.1 Mus pahari | reverse complement strand
ATCTATCTATCTATCTATCTATCTATCTATCTATCTATCTATCTATCTATCTATCTACTTGCTTACTTATTCATTGAATGTGCATGAGTATTTTGTCTGTGTGCATGCGCGTGCACTAAGCATGTGTGGTGCCCGAGGAAGTCCAAACAGGACACTGGATCCTCTGGAACTAGAATTATGGACAACTGTGAGATTCCATGTGGATGCTGGGCCCCTATGCTGTGTCCTCTGCAAACCCAGTAAATACTTTTACACACTGAACCATCATTCCAGCCCCCTGGGGAATGGTGTTAAATGCTGGATTAAAAATATATATAATTACATATTTTCATAATATTTGTATATTTGTCTTAGTCACTGTGTAACTGTGCAGTTTTGTTTCTCAGGCATGAATGAATATTATAGTCACTTTTTTCTCAGTCACTCCAACTTTACCTACTGCAGGGACTTCAGGCTTCTAAGTAATGGCAGAAGAAGAAGAAATTATGAATTCACAGTGGAATTTGAAGGAGACAGAGTTCTGAGCATTCATTGTGAAAATGCTGCCATTTGGCTGTTGCATACAAGGCATTGCTGCAACATGCATAGCTTCTTGTACTCTGTGGTTGCTCACCATCCACATTTATGCAGACTGACATAAAAGTATCCTTCCTACAGAAAGGGAATAGCCAGAAAATGAAAGAAGTTACTTGACAACTGGCATGACAGCAGTGGCTATTATTGTTGGGTGGTTAATAAGAGGCTGTGAGAAGTGCTTTCATGTTTATTCAGGGTGAGACTAGGAGGTGCTTGTCTCTGCCTTTCAGATATGTCAAGCAAAGCCAGATAGAGAGAGAATTCTGTGCAGGGAGTGGATTCACTAAGCGTGCTGAGAAAATGTATCAGGTATAAGGTATGTATTTCACAATTGTGGCTTACTGATATTAGGGTGAGAACATTAAACAAAGAAAGGAAAGTATTGGGTTCTCTCTTAGGAGGTTTGTGCTAATAGAGTAAAACTTCTACATGCAAAAGGAATTAAGAAAAATAGTTTCAGCAGAGATGTGAAGAATCAAATGGAGAGAAGAAAGAGTATGTAGATACAGTGCTGTTTGTAAGATGCAAAAGGAGGAGATCTTTAAACCCAAAGCAGGGTAAGATAGGCATTCAAAAATACCCGAAGGGAACAGAGGCATCCTGGATCCCAAATGAGGGATTTAGGAGTCATAGCTCAAGAGAAGATGATGTGTGTTCAGAACCTCATGTACACAGAAAGAACTATGGGATTTCTTCATTTTAAAGAACATCTACTTATTTGCATAAAATACAACATATACATATGCTGTATTAAAGTATAAACAAGCCCACACATACTTGGAGAACATTTCTACATTGTTTAGATTGAGATATTTTCTTGAGACAATGAGAATATACAAGTTAATGCCTCTTTTATTTTTCCAGTGTTTTCAAAGCTAGAGGAACCTAAATACATTTTTTTCCATCAGGAGAATGAGAATAAAACTATGACAGCATCATAAGACAAACCTAACTGTGGCTTTTTAATAAAATGAATATTACTAGAGGCTGGGGAGACAGCTCAATGGTTAGAGTGCTTGTGGTGCAATCCCGAGGATGTGATGTAAAATTTCCAGCATGCATATAAAAAGCCAGGAATGTCTGCATTTGCCTATCACCACAGCACAGGAGTGAGGCAGAGATAGGCAGAACTATAAAAGTAATTTTTATTTATCAGAGGTAATTGTCATCTCAGAGGCTTACTGTTGAATAAGTTTACCATAGAATAATCTCACCCTTTCTAGTTCTTTCTGAACTCTGGATGGCTGGTTAAACTCAGCTGTTCTGGCCCAAATTCCTCTCCAAGATGTTTGTTCCAAACTGGCTTCTCTTGGTTTCTGACTGAATTGTTCTGCTTAGCCTCATACTAACTCTGGCAATGTGTTCTTATATTCTGACTTCTCATTCTCAGCCTAGTTCTGTCTTTACCTGTACCCTCTCTCTGGAAAACTGTCCCAGTAAAATTGTCTCATATTCTCTCTCTCTCTCTCTCTCTCTCTCTCTCTCTCTCTCTCTCTCCCTCCCTCCCTCCCTCCCTCCCTCCCTCGTTGCCTCTCTTTCCTGCACAGTTTTCTTGAGAGCTGGGTGTATCCTATCTCTGACTCATTCTGACAAATCTTTCTCAGATTCAGCACTGTACCCATTAATTAGATGTCACTTTCAAACATGGCTGCTTCCTTCTACAAACTACCATTGCCTTTATTGTTAGGGATTAATGATGTGTACTAAGGCCATGTCTGTAGTTCAACCTGATCATACTGTTACCCAGGGCGTGTCTACATTTCGGCGAGATCATACATTTGGATGTGTTCCTTGCCACAGCAGTCGTGTTGCTGGATTAAAATTCCTCTGTGCAGAACCCCAGCATTTCTGTGTAGAGGCAGGCAGATACAGAGACTTCCTGGTCAACCAACCCAACCAGATTGGCCCATTTCTGGTTCAGTGAGAAACCTGTCTTAAAATGGTGAGTGATACAGAAAGACACCGACCGATGTATTGTTCTGGCCTAGGTGCAGGCAAGCACCACTCACTATGAATCCACACACACACATACAAAATTAGTGCTTTGAAATATATTTCTGTATTGGAAATAGCCTAGATATCCTTCAACAGATAAATAGATAAAGAAAGCGTGGTGCATTTACACAATTGAGAAGAAATGTAATCAGGAAATTGGCAGGTAAATAGATGGGATTAGAAAAAAATTATCCTGAGTTATCCAAACCCAGAAAGACACATGTAGCATATATTTGCTTGTATGTGAATTTTAGCTGTTAATTATGAACAAGCTACAATTCATAGAACTACAGAGGTTAGGTGTAGACAGAATAAGGAACCGGGGAAGGACAGATAGATTCCATAGGAAGAGACAGTAGAATATATAGTTATGGATGGATGGGAGAGGTTGAAACAAGAGAGTTAAATGAAGAGGGCAAGGAAAGAGGAGGATAAGGGAGGGAAAATGGGGAGAGATGGCTAAAATTAAGGCCATTTGAGAATGACTATGGTAGCCTAATAAAAGCTTCATAAAATTAGACATATGTGTAGATGAAGGCAGTAAAATTTTTAAATAATGGGGAAGACAGAGCCCCAACTGGTCCTCTCTCATCACCAAATGAATCTTTCAGGAGTGGGAATGGGTTACATCTAATTGAGTTGTTGGCCAAAGGTGACCCGTGGGAATCATTGAGCAACCCATGCTGTTGTCAAAGCTATAGTTTGCTCTCCACAAGTGATGGCGATATCCAATTGCTGAAGAAGGACACCTATATAACTCATTGAACACGGAGAATTTGAGCTGATGCACACCTAGAGCCTTTACCCTTATGTGCTAGTGTTTTTGGTACTGGAAGATATTCTGTACATTACCAAAGGATAAATGTAAACACTAACCCAATTACAAATCCTTTGATCTACAGTAGTGTTCTGCCTGCAAGATATGCTAGTGCAATGATGGGATTAAGCTTGTGGGAATAACTAATGAATATCTGATTTGACTTAAGACCCACTCCACAAATGGATCCTATATCCAGTACTGTTTGGGTGACCAAGACCCTGAAACTAGATAGCTCAGGACTCTAGGGTAAAACCAATATTGGTAGAACCAATATTACTGTTCTACTAAAAGAAGATAGCAATAAAATGACCTCTAATGACATTCTTTTATACTCATAGATCAGTGCCTTGCTCAACCATCATCAGAGAAGCTCCCTCCTGCAGCAGATGGGAACAAATGCAAAGACTCACAGCTAGTTTATATACAGAGTGAGAGCCTTCAGCATATTCAGCCCTAAACTGGAAATGTTCATCAAATCCTTCTCCACAGGGTTCAAGCAACCCTGAGAAAGAAGAGGCAGAAAAAAGTGTAATAGCCAGAGGGGATGGAGAACACTAATCAAGGCCCTCTCAATCAGCCTGATTCACACACATGAACTCACAGAGACTGAGGACGTATGCACAAGACCTCCACCGGTCTACACCAGATGGGGTCTTTAGAGCTGAGAGGAGAAATGGACTCATGCTCCCACCTCAACCAACAAGCTATCTCACATTGATAACCACTCTCAAATGAATATTTAGTATCTCCCACGGCAGTCTCACTGGGGTCACAGACTACTCTTAAGTGTAGGCTGCATGATGAACAGTAGCTAGCGAGAAGGAAATGACCTTCTCTGCATCATGTCTCATAATTTAGTGTCAAGTATTCTGGCTTCCAGTTCTGTGTTTTAGGGGAGTGTTGAGTGTTTGAAGGAGTGGGTCTCTGCATCCACTCCATTTCTTGTGCCTTTTCTTGCTCTCCTTTCCTTCCGTTTGTTTTGTCCTGTTCCGATTAGTTTGTTTATCTTATTTTAGCTTGTCATTATCCCTTCGATGTCTGTTTGCTTTCTAATGAGGGATGGAAAGGGTGTGGATCTGGATGAGAAGGGAGGTGGGGGAGGAACTGGGAGGATAAGAGGAAAGGAAAACTGTAATCAGGATGTATTGTGTTGAAAAAAGATCCATTTCAATAAAAGAAAACTTTCTGTATATTAAAAGATGTTAAATATTATGTAACATAGAAGGACATTATATGAGGTATTGATTTGCTAACTTATTAGTTGCCTGAGACTTTTATGTTTTGATCACATTTGTTGTCTCTTCTCCAGCTATTCACAGATCCATCCTTCCTCTCCCCACCCAACTCTGTGTCCTACTTTTTAAAAATCGTTCAAGACCAACTTGTGACGCTCACACAGTCTCGGATCTATGGTTTTGCACTGAAGAGTGGTAAACGTACTGTGAACTACACACTCTTCAACAGAACTGACCCTTTCTCAGACGCTAACAAATGCCAATAGTTCCATACCCAGGAGTGGGGTTGTGGCCCTCAGTCACCTCTTCCTGGGATTAAGTCTGGGGTAGGCTTGTACATGTTTGTGCATGCTCTCTCAGCCCTTGAGTTCGTACATACCCCTGGCCTGCTGTGACTTGAACTAGACACCATTTCTGTGCACTCACCTACCGTCTCTGGGTCTTATACTCCTGGCTTCTTGAGTCTTGGGAGGAGGGGATACGATCTTTATTTTTTTTTATTTTTTTTTTCTTTCATAACTTGAACTTTATTCTACATTAGACTTTATGTTTCTTTTTTTTT
>NC_034593.1:117049301-117054362 GCF_900095145.1 Mus pahari | reverse complement strand
CCAAGCCTTAGTACTGCTCTCGGGCGCACTCCCCTCCTCGGGTGAGGAAAGGCGCTGGATGACAGGCGGACACCCCTCCTCGGTCGGGGAGGAAAGGTGTTGGGTGTTGGAACGGCCTGCGGACAGCCGCCTGGCGAACACCCCTCCTGGGCAGGAGAGGCGCAGGACGATCGGGTCCAGCTGCGGGTCCCCTCTCCAGTCCGCTCTCTCCCCGGCAGTCACGATCTTTATTTTTAATTTAAGTTTTAAAACTTGTTTTGAGAATACCATATTTGAGTACTATATAACATTTTTCTTTCCCTCTAATCAATCACCTCTTACTTTGCCCAATGACTTGATCCCTCTCAAATTCCTAATCTCTTCTGTAATTATTATTGTTTCCATATGAGTCTATTTGGGGATGTTCATTTGTGTACCTGTTTAGGGCTGAACACTTGGGATTAGATAAAGTGTCAGGAGGCTGGTCCCTGGAGAAAATGGATTCTTTCTCTCTAGACAGACATTAACTTACCTGTAATTCTTCATCTAGTCTAGGAATGGCCCTTTGTATCCCTTTTATTTCTTTATCATATATTATTATTCTAGCTAAGACTTTGAGCACTGCATTGAAAAAGAGTGGTGGAAATGATTCACTTGCCTTGTTCCCAATTTTATAGGAAATGATTCTGCCCCTCCCCCACTTTACAATAATACTAGCTAGAGATTTATCATATCCAATCTTCATTAGACTGATTAGGTTTCTTCTATTCCTAGTTTCTTAAGGGTTCTGATCAGAATGAGAGTAAATTTTGTTAAAGCTCTTTTCTTCTAAAGATCGTCTGAGATGATCACGTGATTTCTGTGGTATCTTTCTGTCTGTCTGTCTGTCTGTCTGTCTCTCTCTGTCTGTCTCTGAAGAAAGAAAGGGGATTGTAAGAGGAAGAGATGCTAAAGTAGAGATAGAGAGAAAAGAGAGTAATTGAAAACATGCAAGGTAGAAAGGGGTACTAAATGAGGTAAGGCAGCGCTGTAGTAGTGGGGGGAGGGAGGAGCGAGGGAGGATGGACGAATAAGAAAATATTTACATGTCATTTGCATTTGGAAATGTAAATGATTTTTAGAAGTTCTGCCCTTGTAATTCAGTGTAGGCTGTAGCGAATTGAATTGATGATGTCCCTAGAAGCTGTTGTTCACTTAACTGAGTAAGGGCCACTTCCTCCAGGGCCACAAATACATACTGCAGAACCCATGAGGGAGGGCTTTTTGGCTATTTGGACCCGTTCAACATAGGATGCATTCAAGCTTTTAGGACACAGTTTTCAAAATCAGATCAACATCTTTCTGAGGCATAGCAATCATGTAATCTGTCTGCTGAGTTATGTTACTGTGAAAAGGGATGTCTTAAACCCCATAAATTTGTGATGTTCAAATGAGCCGTTTTCGATATCCTTTACAAGCTAAAAAGTACTCAGGCCTGTTGACAAAGCAAAGAAACGGTGTCAAAAATAATTTTAAAACCTTTTGACCTAAAAGGTTTAAAAGAATTAGGCACAGATTCTTTGCTTTAAGCCTCTTGGTGACAAGAAATATGGTACACTGCCAGACTGTATGATTGACAGCAGCGTTTGTAGTTTCAGCTGTTAATACAGTATGCTTCTTGTATATTCTGAGTGGGTAAATATAGAAGACTATTTGTCACCTGGGCTGATGGGCTACACATAAGCGAGACAATGTGGTTAGGATCCCAAAGCATAAATGAAAAGTCAAAACCTTTGTATTATTTACAGTACAGCGCATAGGCGTTAGCATTTGCTCTTTCTCTTATCTCAGTAGAAATTGTTGAGTTTTAAAATAAGCATGTGACTCCCTCTTAATAATGTCCCCCAGTTACCGTTATTTGTCACATGAATGCATCAATTAAGTGTACCACAAAGTTGATTAGAACGGCCGAGTTATTTTAGAAGCTGCATTTATTTTTAAATATCATGATTCAAGTATCTTGAAAATTTTTCCACTCATAGGACCTATGACTAATGACATGTCTTTCCACCCAAATAAAGCTTGTTTTCAGAACCTAATTAATGCTCCGGCTTGTTGTATGCACTTAAGCTAAGAACAGTGGTGATTCTGAAAACTCTCCTTGGTCAATAGCCCTCTAATAATATTGATTTCTCTTTCTACAACAGTTTGAATCTGCTAAAGTGTTACAAGTGGTATAACCTCATTTCAAAATGATATCGCGAATGGCCCAGTAATTAATATTTTCAAAGAATCGTGCCATTGGAGATGAAAAGATTATTAAGGCAATATTACCGAGTCTTTGGATTTAGAAGAGAAAATTTGCCTTGGAAAATGCGTTATCAGCTTTGAAGTCAAAAAAGCAAACTGGGCATTTTCAGCACGCTGCTCTTATCTTTATTTGCCGATAAAGAAAGAAACCAGAGATTCTCAAAACTTTAAATGAAAAGCTCTTGTGAGGTTTACATTACACAATCTTTCCAAAAATACAATGAAAGCCACCAACCACTCCGGACATGAAAGCACAGGGCCGGAGCAGAGACAACTACGGCGTTCATGGCATTTTATTTTAGAGCTTTAAAAATATTTCTGTCCTCAACAAAACAAAGCATATGAAGTTGATTTGTTTTCATCTATGCAATTAGCACAGTATTATGTTCAAGCACATGAAAGTTTGTGGTTCATGGTCTATAGCCGTAGCTTCATTTAACAGATGAATGCCAGGTCACAGTGGACACAGCTTCTTCTTGAGTAGCTTATTCTGCCTATGTCTATATGCGAAGATGCTTATATAAAATTAGAGGGAACATACTTAGTTCTTATCTAGATATTTGCAGTTTTTGGTCAGGTTTAAAGATCTATTTTTTTTTTTTTTTGTATTTTTATTGTGACATGTTTGAGTTTTTGCATTTATTTATTCATTAATATATTGTGTGCATTTGCATGTTTGCTCACATATATGTGCACATTCCACACAACATGTAAAAGTCAGAGAACAGCTTTCAGGAATTGCTTCTCTCCTTCCATCTTGAGGTTCTGAGTGTTAAACTTAGAGTTATCATAGTAGCCCTCCATTGTGAGATATTTGTTATTTATCTCTCCCTACACAGACTTGAAACTTCACAAGTAAGTGCTAATTTAATACAGGACTTTGAAAAACAGACTATTATAAAATAATCATTATGTCCCTTAGAACTCTGTTTCAGGAATGTACTACTTGGTTAAGGATTCCTGAATTGTAATTTAACCTACTGTATAAATCATTTTCATAGGATATGAAATACTTTATATTCTTATTCACAGTCACAACACCATTGGCTAGGTAGAAACAGTTGTCCTCTATATAACTCGAGTGCGGTTTGGGTTTCTCCCATCTTCAGAGGAAAGCTGTAAACTCCTCATTTTGCAGAAACCTGAACTTGAGACTGTGAAGAATTTCAAACAATTGAGAGCGAATCAGTGGAGCTCATGCAACTCAGATATTAATGTTTTATTTTCCAGAAGGAACTAAATGTGATTACATGCTAGTGTTCTTAGTGTTTCCTCTGCTTTTCCAGTCCTATTCACGAAGCCCTGAGAGGTGCTGGAGGGGGTATCTCCGTGGAGATAACTGTGGGGTGAGTGTGGTCCAGCACCAAGTTGCATATCCTGTGTTGCTGGAGCACTGATGGATCAGGATACTCCTACCCAGCATTTTCCTGACACTCTTTGGTTAAGATTTCTTGCTTCATGTCATGAAGATATTATGTGTTCATTAGAGATAGAACTTTTACATATTTAAAACAACAACAAGAACCACAAAGAAGAAAAAAAATGACTGAGAGACCACAAATTGCAGTTTTTGTACAAATGTGGCCATGTAGACAACAAGGAATTGTCTTCGTTTTTGTCATTGTTGATGGAGTCATGGTACAAAAGAATGCAGGAGTGTGGGACTTTGTTTGTTCTTTCAAGACAGGGTTTCTCTGTATAGCCCTGGCTGTTCTGGAACTCACTCTGTAGACCAGGCTGGCCTTGAACTCAGAAATCTACCTGCCTCTGCCTCCCAAGTACTGGGATTAAAGGCATGCTCCACCACTGCCCAACAACTGTGGGACATTTTTTTAGCTGGGCCCATTTGTTAGTCTTTGAGAAGACTATAGTGGGGAACAATAATCATTTTCATCTATAGAGGACATCTTTTAAGATTATGGAACTGAATGGTGCTCTGTGTTGATACGGAACTCATTTTCTAAATAATCCAAATGTATGTAAACACGAATGACTGCAGTGTTTTAAAAATGCAAATCTTCTGAAAACATATTGAGTATATTGTTTGTCTGGAGTAAAAGCACATACACAGGTCATACTTTTCTAGCTTAGTAATGCAGGACTCTAGGAAATGGAGTCCTAGGACATCTCTATGATACATGCACTGAAGCCTAGCACCTAGCTTGGTAAGATGTGTTAGTAGCTGCTGTTGTTGGTGTCTCTTGAAAATGTCCATATGGACAGAAGTTCTCATTGTCTGTCTTCTCACTTTGTTTGTGTAATTGTGCTTTGAAAGAGATGTGTCAACTGTGAAGATATTGTGAAAGAAAAAGCACACTCATACAAATTTAAATCCTTCAATTTTATATCTATGGAACTAAAAATATGTGACTGTTGGCACTTGTGTTCCTCAGTACATGTGTGGCAGTCAGAGCACAATTTTTGGATGTCTATTCTTTCTTTCTACCTTGTAAAGGAAGATTTATTTATTTATTTATTTATTTATTTATTTATTTATTTATTTATTTATTTTCTTCTGATGCATTGCTTCCTCCAGGCTAGCTGGATTATGAGCTTCTGGGTAGTTTTCATTTCTCTGTTTCTCGTTGTACATCAGGAGTGCTGAGGTTATACATGTAGGTCAGTGCATATGGCTTTTCATATAGGTTCTCAGGATTAAATTCAGGTCTTCAAGTTTGCACAGTCTGTGCTTTTATACTTCTTTCCCCCTAGAAGCAGTCCAGGTATTAACTTCTGTCTTAGGGTTTTACTGCTGTGAACAGACACCATGATCAAGGCAACTTTTTTTTTTTT
>NC_034593.1:117029388-117049290 GCF_900095145.1 Mus pahari | reverse complement strand
GGGACAGGTGCCGGTGCCGGGTCAGCCTGGGGACTGCCGCCAGGCGAACACCCCTCCTTGGGCGGGACAGGCGCCGGACGACTCAAGGCAACTCTTATAAGGACAACATTTAATTAGGGCTGGGTTCAGTCCATTTTCATCAAGGTGGGAGCATGGCAGCATCCAGGCAGGCATGGTGTAGAAGGAGCTGAGAGTTCTGTATCTTCATCTGAAGGCTCCTAGAAAACTAACTGTTCCACACTTGGCGGAGCTTCAAAGCCCACCCCCACAGTGATACACTTCCTCCAACAAGGCCACACCTACTTCAACATAGCCACACCTCCAAATAGTACCACTCCCTGGGCCAAGCATATTCAAACCGCTACACTTACTGAGCTACCTCTCCAGTCCAAACAATTGAAATTTCAATATATTATTTAAAAAGTGGTTATTAAGATGGGAAGGTTGGAATTAGTAGTTGTGGTAATTGAATATGAGATCCCCCATTAGCCTCGAGTTGAAACCTGGAACTCCAGCTTGCTTTGCTATTTTGGAAGACTCTAGTAACTTTGGGAGACAGAGCCTGCATGAGAAGGCCAGACCTTGATGCTCAACCTTACCTCTCCATCACTTGATGCTCAGTCCTACCTCTCCATCCCTTTATACTCAGTGTTATCTCTCCATCCCTTGATGCTCAGCCTCACCTCTCCATCACTTGATGCTCAGCCTCACCTCTCCATCACTTGATGCTCAGCCTTACCTCAGGCCTACAACAATGGAGCAAGGGGACCATGGACTGATAGTTCTGTAACCAAGAGGTACATGAAATCGTGCCTTCTTTAGGACCATTTCTGTCAGATATATTATCAAAGTGAGGAAAAAATAAGACCATGGTAGGTCAAGGCTGAATCTGAGCGTCTAGATTTCTAGCTCATTCTGTCACTAAGTTCTAGCATTAAGTATATTTTATAACATCGATGTAAAAGGTTCAGCATGTGAAGGAAATTAGGAATCATTAAATGAAATGTTGGAAAGAATATAAAAAAGGATTGAAAAGAAAGGCAAGCAAGTGTCTGAAGCTAAATTCATTAAGGCCAGCGTCCAGCATTATAAATGCTTTTTGTTGATGACAAGAAATAATAAAACCTCAGTTGCGATTTAAAATATAGTTCTGTGAAGTTTTTTATGTATAGTATTTTTGTTTTGAGCCTCAGAATTATTTTGAAAGAACACAACATTTCAATGAACGAAATGCTATTTTAATTACCATAATTATTATTGTGTGTAACATATGAACCCAAAAGGACAGATTCATTTTTTATACTTACTACGAGCCTATAACGTTTATGAACTAGTTAAAGTGAATCAGAGGTGGGACCTAAATTCATTTTAATTAAAGCAAGTAATTATTGCCTTTGATAAGTACAATTAAATGTGATAACATACCAATTTACTGAAGTGATCTGCTGTATTAGAATCTAGTAAATGGATCCACATTAGTGTGATTATGTTGGCTTTTATGGATTCACAGAATTAGAACCAAGAATGATAGGTAGGCAGCTGAGCGATTCTGGGAATGTAGGAGGCATGGTACCCATCACTGAGCCCATCACTGAGCCCATCACTGAGCATCTCTGATGACTGACTCCAAACTCAGGACCACACAAAACAGCCTGATTAAACTCGGTGGAACACTAAGTAACACAAAACCTAGTAACTGGGGGTAAGAATTATGGTAGCAGGGGTGGCTGGTAGGGTTGGGAAAGAAGAGGGAGAGAGGGAGAGGGATTAAAATAGGCAGAGTTCATGTATGGAATTTTGTGAAAGAACAAAATTTACTAGTAAATAATAAAGTTGCACAGTTAAATAAGTGTATGTTGTGAGAAAAAACATCAACTTAAAGCATGAATAATAACAACCCGGTTGCCTAATCACCAGGCAATCCACTCAGCATTGGCTGGTTTTAATGCATTTCTATTCTGCACGGTGTGTTGTGCGCATGACCACTGCATCTCACACAGAGTGGAGGAGCTTATAGAGGTGGTGACACATCCTTACACAGAGGCACTGGGAAAACTCCCTGAATGAGCCACTAAATTCAAAACTCAGACAGTTTTGTCCTCCACAGCACTTAGCGGTGAGCACATAAAACCATAGACAAGTTGCATAACTCTTCCTAGGTCTCAAAACTGTATACAAAGCCAGGATTTGGGTCACAGTGTCTCTTTAGTTTCTGGTAGGTCACACACTTGTTGAAGACTCTCTTTTCTGTACATTCAGTAAGGGAAACTTCACAGACTCTGCTCCAAGCTCATTAATCATACACATTCATAAAAAAATTTCCTTGGGTGTTGCTTGGGTTAGTGAATTCGCTGGGAAATGAAATCATCTCATAACAATACAATGTTTTTAAAATTCTCCTTGGGTTTTGAAAGTGTGAGAGCAGCTACGGCAGCTGCGAGTAACTAAAATACCTCGCTGTGTGCTTTCTGCTTGTCTTTGTTTAACTGAAGAGAAACAGGGACAGCTGGATACAGAGAGCTCCAGAGAGTTATTCTCTAAACTTAATCTACCAATATTAAGAGGTTACTTTGTGTTGGTCAGTGTATGAAGTGCTACACATTCATGTTTTCAAAAAGCAATATAACAGTATGAACTCCTTTTTTTTTTCACCTTTAAAAAATTACCCTTCTCATCCAATAGCTGGCTGTGAGCATCCACTTCAGTGTTTGCCAGGCACTGGCATAGCCTCAGAAGAGGCCGAAATATCAGGGTCCGAAAGCATTTTTTTTTTTGGAGAGTTTGTCAGGAGTTCTCTGGGTTGCTGAGGATCATATATTTTCTATCTGGCTGCCTGCCTGTCTGTCTGTCTGTCTGCCTGCCTATCTATTATTTATATAATCTATTAATTATTTATGCATCTATCTATCTATCTATCTATCTATCTATCTATCTATCTATCTATCTATCTATCATCTTACTTGTTCATCCATCTATCCTATCTATCTATCCATCTATCTATATATCATCTATCTATATCTATCTTTCTATCATCTATCTATCTATCTATCTATCTATCTATCTATCTATCTATCTATCTATCTATCTATCTATCTATCTATTATCTTACTTGTTCATCCATCTATCCTATCTATCCATCTATCTATATATCATCTATCTATCATCTATCTTTCTATCATCTATCTATCTATCTATCTATCTATCTATCTATCTATCTATCTATCTATCTATTATTTATGCACCTATCTGCCAATCATTTATTTATGCATCTCTCATCTATCTCTCATCTTATGTTGATTTCACATTAACAAATGAGAAACATGCTAATGGCAGCATCCAATTCCAATGCTGCATTAATCATTTAAAACTTGTGTGATATTGGACAGACCTCTTAATCTCTGAACCGGAATCTCCTCATCTATAGAAACAGGTCACACTACCTCCTTCAGAGAGCTGCTGGGAGACCATCATAAAGCAGTGTGGATCGAAGCCCGTGTCTCAGTGTCTGGAAGATATCAGGTAGTTGTTTTTTTTGTTTATGTTTTATAGTGTTGATGGTATTATTTGCTATTTGTTTTTCCTTATTAGTGATGGAATTGTTTTGAAAGTTCAAAATACCTGGTTCTAAAAAAACTGTAAAGCTATTGTAAGTAGCTACTTAGCTTTATTATTTGTATTTTGAGGAAGGCGTTCTTTATTTGTAAGTTTTCCACAGACTCAGAAATCATCTCCCAAGACAGTGTCATTTGAATGGACAAGTCATAGCGGTTGACTAGGGAGGTGATAGTTTATTCATACTACAAGAACTCCAGGCACAGGGTGTAAAAGACATTGCTAGTACTCGCCTCTTTTTGTACCTTTTTTAAAAAAATAATTTAAACATTTTTAAAATTTAAATATACTTTGATTACATTCTTCTCCCCTAAGACCTTCCAGATCTTCTCCTTGTCCTTACCTACCCAACTTTAAGCTCTCGTGAAGACACTGACGAATACAATCCCAACTCCCCAAGCCAAGAAAAGTATAAAGAACACACAAAACAGAAAAATAAAATATCACACCACATTGTAAACAAAAAGGCGCGCGTGCACCCCCCCACACACACACCCACACACAACTGTGCAGTCCATCATGTGTTGTTCAACTATTCCTGAACATGAGGCTTGCCCTGGAGTGGTTGATATACACAGTTTCACTCCACTGAGAAAGACGACTTTCCCACTTCCAGCAGGTATAAATGACAGGTCAGTGTTTGATCTTCACCATAGCGGCTAGATTTTTTTTTTTTTTTTTTTTATCCTTGCATCCATCCGTGCATCCATCCAAAAATATAACAAAATAAAATATATAATAAGGGAAAATAGAAGCTATTGCATTGAAGTTGGATAGGATAAACCTTCAGAGCCTAAGAGAAGGCACAAGAACCAGAGACAGCCTAGTATTCACAGTCATGAGTCCACAAAAACACTAATCTGGAAGGGATAATATATATGCTGAAGACCTGGTGCATGTGCAGGGTCTGTGTATGCTGCTTGTCTCTGTGAGTTTATATGAGCTTTGCTCACATTGATTTAGAGAGCCATGTTTTCTTGATATCCTCCAGCCTCTCCGGCTCTTACATTTTTTTTTTTTTTTTTTTTTTCTGCTTTCTCTGAGCTCTGACGAGGGACATTTGACAGAGACATCTCATTCAGGGCTGAGTGTCTCAAGGTCTCCCATTCTCTGAATAATATCTGGCTGTGGGTCTCTGTATTTGTCCCCATCTGTTACAGGTGGAGGCTTCTATGATGATGGCGGGATAAGGCACTGATCTGTGAATATAGCAGAATATCATTAAAAGTCATCTCGTCAGATAGTACCTGACTTTTTTTTTTAACTCACAAGTTCAGTCTGGTGAACAACAGCAGTAGCTTATAATCAAGGTGAACAGGAATCCAATGGGTTTACAGATCGATATAGCAATTGATATAATGATATCAGGCAAACACAGCCCGTCACCACCATCTCCCTCTGCTGTTCTGCTACAACATCTCAACACTAGGGAGACCTTTATTGTTTTTATATCATGTGGTCTTTTGAAATTGTGGATGCACTTTCCCCAGAGTGCCTCAGCCCTTCAGAGAGACACAGCAGTTGTTTTAGCAAAAGGCAAATAACATATTTCACTGGCTGGAAGTAAAACAAACACAAAAGATCCCTGCTCGTGGCATTGAATGGAGCACCACGTGGCTACCTACATTCAACTCATTGTTTAATATTAATGGTAAGCTTAGGTATGTAAAGCAAGGCCTCCTATATTCCTACACGAATGCATTAGAATCAGACATAAGTGAATCTCGAAAGGATAGGAATTTGGTTCATTTTCCATAAGCACCCAGAAATTCAGCTGCTTATGTAAGGCTTATCTCAACTGCCTAAACATAGTAAAGTCTTCAGATGTTAGCAGAGCAGGATTGCATGTGAGATTGTCGGCATTTGTGTAGCTAACTCAGACACAAATATTGAGAAAGAAACCTTTTGCTAGCCTGCTCTCCATTTCTAGATCTAGTTATTATTGTGAAGCTAAAAATGGCCCAAAGCAGAATTCGTTGCCCAGTTTAAGAACTAAGAATCAGTATGTCCCAATCTCACAAGATGAGAGTTAGCTCCATTCACACTAATGATGAATTGTCCTTATCCTCAGATTTATGATTGAGGAATACCCATTTTTAAAATTTTATTATTATTATTATTATTATTATTATTATTATTATTATTTTGGTTTTCTGAGACAGGGTCTCTCTGTGTAGTCCTGGCTGTCCTGGAACTCACTCTGTAGACCAGGCTGGTCTCGAACTCAGAAATCTGCCTGCCTCTGCCTCCCAAGTGCTGGGATTATAGGAGTGCGCCACCACTGCCTGGCCCAATTTTTTAAATGTGTTAGTTGTACATATAAACCTAAAGTCTAAAACTTTCATAATCGCCAGGCATTGGAGAAAGGAAGTTAGCAGTTATAAATTGACTCCTGGATTATAATGCGGATTTTTCTCTGCTCATCTTTTAGATGCAGTTCCTTTGCAAACTTGCTCCCAGAGTGCAGATGCTTTGGAGGGACTTTCCAAGTAGAGAAATGCATCACACAGAGATTGGTCTATTTATTCCAAAGAGGTGTGATGCTGGCATGGTTGTTTGGGACTATCAGGACAACACAGAGACCCTCTACTCTTTTTAGAGGCCCACTGATAAGCTATGTCAAAGTCTCCATTCAGTTATACACTAGAGACGACAACCAAATAAAGATTGATACTCATAACCTCAAGAAAAAGAGCCCCTTATGGCCAAATTAAAGGAAATTATATGTAAAAGGCAAATTCTAACAATTTTGAATGTATTTTAGTGGGAAATTACATTTTATCTGACAGAGACAGCACCTATTTTTTTTTTAAGAAAAAAATTTATTGGTTCTTTGTGAGTTTTATGTCATGAATCCCAGTTCCACTGATTTCCCCATCCCCGCAAACCCACCTTTCACCTGTGCAATCCCCCCAATAAAGTACCCAGACAGACAGACACACAAACAACAACAACAACAACAACAACAACAACAACAACAACAACAGCAACAACAACAACAGAAAAGAAAGCGTAAAAAACACCTCATTGTGGAAGCTGTAGTGTGTTCCACAGTATATCCTTCCATCCACACATCTTCATTTGCAAGTGTTTATTGCATCAAGATCTCAGGCTTCTCTGACACCATCAATATTAGATCCTCACTGGGCCTCATCCAGGTTATCCTGTTGTTGCCCTGTGTCCTGGAGATCTTGCAGCTTTAGAACAACCAGACTGTCTCTTTCATACACTCCAACCATTCACAGATGATATAAATTTTGGGGTGAGCCAATTCAGAGCCCTGGATCTCGGCCTCCGTGGAAGCTGAACTGGTCAGCCTCCATCTTTCCCTTATCTGCACTACCAGGGAGAGTTCTCCAACAATGTTCCTGTTAGGCCACCCAGTGGCAGGAGGCAAGGTCAGCTCTCATGTGACAGAGACACCATCTTTACATGTTTAAGTTAATGTACAGTAGAGTCCCCCAAAGTGTGAAGTCTGAAGGCCTAGACATGTCTCAATTTGTGTAGAAGGAGAGGACCTCTGATCTGAGGAAAAGACATCCTCCATACATGGAATACATGTTGAAAACTTCACTGATTGTTTATGTGCACTCTGGATAAAAGCATCTGAACTTCTGTAGCTACAAAAACAAACCATGATTGTGCATCAGGGGAGTGCATGATTCTTTGAATAGTCTAATTAGCAGTGGGCTGCAAGTCTGTGGTTGGTTCATATTTACGATTTCATTTCATCTTCTGTGTGTTTCCATTTTGCTCTTCAGATTTGTATATACCATGTAAATAACTTGTCCTTGTTTATTTTATCCAGCAACTTTTTCTTCCTGAAGTAGGAAAATATAGGAAGGTCCTCTGTGTTGGAATGCCTTCAGTGCATTGAATGTTTACCATCACAAAGAAGAAAGAGTAAGGCAACAGCATTAGAGTATTACATCATAAAGCTGACAAGTTCTTTAAATACGTTCTTGATGACAATGACTTCTGATATGTAAAGATGTCTTCAATTTTCCTAGTGCTCAGAATCATTCAGGTTTTTTTTTTTTTTAAAGATTTACTGGGCCTCTCTCATGATCTGTTTAATCTGTGTCTTTAGGGGAGACATTTAGCAACAATAGTCAAAGGGATATTATTTTTCTAATCAATTGTGTTTGATTATCATTGAATTAGCCCTAGATTATCAGAGAATGCTGTTCTTTGGCCTGAAAAAAAATAAATGGGATACTCAAGTTGGGCCAGTCATTGGTTGACCACTCCCACAAGTTCTGTTCCGTGCCTGGAGGACCAGGAAGCAGAGGCTACATAGCCCAGAGACCTAGGATAGACCCAAACATGATTGGTTTTTAAAAAGTCAATGAAGTGATGCCTAATTATATTCTGCTATACTCATAGGCTCATGCCTAGCCCAATTGTCATCAGAGGCTTCATCCAGCAACTGATGGAAACAGATGCAGATACCCACAGCCAAATATTAGGTGGAGCTTGAGGATTCCCATAAAAGAGGAGAGGTTTGTAGGAGCCAGAGGGGTCCAGGACACCACAAGTAAACCTACAGAATCAGCTAATCTGGGCTCATAAGAGCTCACAGAAAGTGATCCACTAACCAGGAAGATAGACCTGTGCCCTCTGCACATATATTATAGTTGTGTAGCTTGGTCTTCCTCTGGGACTCCTAGAAATGGAACAGGAACTATGTCTAACCCTGTTGCCTGGCTTTAGGACCCTTTCCTACATTGTGGGTTGCCTTGTCTAGCTGTAATAGAAGTGGAGGTCCTAGTCTTATTGCAACTTGATATGTCAAGGTTGGTTGACATCCCTGGGAGGAGCCATGGGAGGCTTGCTATTTTCTGAAGAGAAATGGAGGAGGAACAGATCAGAGGGAGCTTGGAGGAGGTGTGTGTGTGGGGGGGGGGGCAGGAGGAGAGGAGAGAGAGGAAACCAAAGTCAGGATGTTAAATCAATCAATCAATCAGTCAACCAATCAAATGGATTTGCTCATTATGATTTCATGTGCTCTTGACTTCTGTCGGCTTTGTTGGTTAGACCACATTGGTTATTTGGTTGAAAGTCAGTTCACAGCTGTTTCATGGTTGCTAGTTAGATCCTTGACCTAGTTATACACTGACCCATTAACCTTCACCTCTTGACTTGTCAAAGTAAGCAGGAAAAGTTAAAAACCTGGGCTGGCAAGATGACTCAGTGAATAAAGCCTGACTTGGATCCGAGGAACCCCCAAACTAGAAAGAACTGACTCTCAGAAAGTGTTCCTCTGACCTCTACACCCATGTTCCATGTTGTGTCATGAGTGTTGAGCTCCCTCACCACACACAAAACACATGTAAAAAGTGAAAAGGCCAATTAACAAATAAGTCCACAAAAATGTGGGGACAGGAACCCTACTAAAGCCTTTTAAAATGCCAACAATCTATTTGAAGATGGGGCTTTGGGTCCGTGGAGTAGAGAAGTTATTTTTCTTTTTTTTTTTTTTTGTAAAATGAAAATCATGAATATTTCTAAATTCAATATAAAAATGAATTTAATGATTCATTGCTTGAAAAATTAAAAAAGAACAATCAAAACGCATGTAAATATTATTCATAGTCATAGTATCCTTACATGGGGCAAGATAAGACTGAACCAGCATCTATGGTAAAAGAAACAGAAATGGACTAGGCTTGTGAAAGGAAGGGAAAACAATTACACTTAGTTGCTTCATTTTCTTTCTTTCTTTTTTA
Source organism: Mus pahari (assembly GCF_900095145.1). NCBI lineage: Eukaryota > Metazoa > Chordata > Mammalia > Rodentia > Muridae > Mus > Mus pahari. The sequence continues at coordinate 117,039,949 of NC_034593.1, read as the reverse complement.
TTGTTATTTTATTTACATTTCAAATGTTGTCTCCCTTCCCAGTTTCCCCTCAGCAAATACCCCCTCCCCTCCCCCCTCCCCTTTGCCTCTATGAGGGTGCTCCTCCACCCACTCAATCACTGGCTTTATTTTCTAATAATTAACTTTCTGAGATAGAGGTTATATTACTTATCTTCTTGTTGCTGAGACAAAATACCCAACAGAAACAATCTAAAGAAGAAAAAGCCAGTTTTGGTTGAGTTTGATGGACAGCACATCATGGTGCAGAAATCAGGGCAGCAGGAACTTGAGGCAGTTGGTCACATTACATCCACAGTCAGGAATCAGAGAGAGAAAGATGGCTTGCTGGTTCTCTCTCTCTCTCACTCTCTCTCTCTCTCTCTCTCTCTCTCTCTCTCTCTCTCTCTCTCTCTCCTTCCCTTTCATTTGAATGCTATCTAGAATCTAGCCCATGTAATGGTACAACCTACATTTAGGATGAATCTCTGAATTCAACTAAACTAATGCAGATATTTTGTCTCAGGTATGCTGCTTGGTAATTCTAGACCCTGCTAAATTAACAATATTAATATCACACAGGTTGGTAGGAAGAGTCTAGACTATCTTCTGGGCTCTTGGAGAACCTTGTATAGTTTTTTTATTTTTTGAAATATCTCCCTTGGCATGACATTTTAAAACATCTTTCTTATCAATTGTTTGGGCCCATTGAGACAAGGACAGTGCTTTGTTTTTATTGTCATGTATTAGCATTAGTGAGTGTAAAGCTATAGCATAATCCTGGCACAAATGATTGACAGATTGTACCAAGGAAAACATGGTTCTTATCTGCGGAGCTTCTCAAGCAGATGCAAATAGAAGAATAATTGTTCTGTGTAATTGATATCAGCTTTATTATTTAAGCTGCAGGCAGTTAATAATTTAGAAACCATCATAGTTTTCTGATCAAATTTATTCAGTAATGTGTAGCAGTAATTAAAATATTTAAAGAGAGCAAGCGCTAGGCTTTTCAGCTTGGCATAGACTGAATAGCATCAAGATAAATGATGGGGCTGGAGAGACCACTCAGTCAGTAAAGTAATGCCTTCAGAGCACAAGAACCCAAGTTTGATCCCCAGTACTCACAGACAGAAAGCCAGACGTGATACACACACTTATACCCTACCACTGTGGAGACCATCTAGCCTCCTCAATGAGCTCCAAGCCAGAAGAGAGTCTTCCACCAAGGAAAGGTAGACCTCACTTGCACAATTACACCCAAGATTATTCTCTGGCCTCCACACATGCACTTATATGTGCACCTTCACACACATTAATATGCATACACAATATTAGATAAAATAAAGCATGTAATGTCAGAGTCGAGCAGGCATTATGGACATTTTGTTCTGGGGATTTTATTAGTTTCACAAAGGAATCTTCCTCTTTGTCATGGAGAACTCTCCCTTGGAGCGCCATGAAGCCAAAGCTACCAGTCTCAAAGAAGATATTTTTTTTTTTTAAAATAGAATCCCCATATTAGCAAGAACTCAGCAGTAGTTGAGAGGAACCTGCCATTCGAGCAACTGCATGACAAAGTTCTTTCAATTTGGGACAAAAAGGGATTTAATTTGCATATGCAGATACATGAAGGTTGTATTTTTCAAGTTTTGAAAACGGATTTTTTTTTTTGAAGGGTAATTTCAAGTTAAGCAGAAAAAAATATTTTGTACATCAGTGTGCTACCAGTGAGCTATTATATGTTGGTGATATTATTACTTCTGTTATTATCAGTCCCACAGTCACAGTCAATGTGCTGGAGACTAACAATAGACACCAGTTGTCACTGTGAAAGCCCTTGCTGTCTGGTTTCTTTCCCAACATCTCAGGAAATTTGAAGAACAGCTCAAAATTTACTGAACACAATCTGGGATTAGTAATAGAAAGTAAAACAAATTGCTTCTTTAAAAATTAATGATAGAAATTTGTATGAAAAAATATGAGATGAAGTTACACTTCCATGAAAAAATGAAGAGCTGTTCCTGAAGAGCCCACAGAAGAGGTGTGGTCTAGAGCCACTCCCTTCCTGGACATCTTGGAAACATCTCTGATGAAGAGCAGGTCAAGTTCTATGACCCTGGCTCATAGTCAGGGAGCTTGGAGAAGACTAATGCAAGGAACGTTTCATCTTAATATATTAGCAGGAACTACTGGGATGTCATTTTCAATAAATAAAGGAATACTTATCACTAAGTTTTTTACTCATAACCGTTTCTTTCTGTGTTCAGTTAATTTATAGTTATTGCAGGAAGACAGCATTTTCCTCCCCCCCCCCCACACGCAAAAGCAGGCATGCAGCCATACACTCCCAAAACCACATATGCAACCACACAGGCACATGTGTCCAGTTATTTTAGAGTTATTCCAAAACAATTACACATACACACATGTACACACACACACACACACATACACACACACACACACACAAACATGTGTATGCATGGAGACAAGGTAGGGGAAAAGGGAGGTAGGAAGGAGAGAGAGGAAGGAAGGAAGGGGAAGGAGAGGGAGGGGAGAAAAGGAAAACGCTGGAGAGAGGAAGAGGATTTGCATCTCTCTCTCTCTCTCTCTCTCTCTTTCTCTCTCTCTCTCTCTCTCTCTCTCTCTCTCTCTGTGTGTGTGTGTGTGTGTGTGTGTGTGCGCGCGCGCACCAGCTCCTCTGTTTCTCTGCTTTTTTTTTTGATCTGTTTCGTTTTTTTAAATTTTTTATTATTATTTTCTTCATTTACATTTCAAATGCTATCCCGAAAGTTCCCTATACCCCCACCCCCACCCCCGCTCCCCTACCCACCCACTCCTACTACTTGGCCCAGGCCTTGCCTTGTGCTGGGTCATATAAAGATTGCAAGACCAAGGGGCCTCTCTTCCCAGTGATGGCCAATTAGGCCATCTTCTGCTACATATGCAGCTAGAGACACAAGCTCAGGGGGTACTGGTTAGTTCATATTGTTGTTCCACCTACAGGGTTGCAGCTCCTTGGGTACTTTCTCTAGCTCCTCCATTGGGGACCCTGTGTTCCATCTAATAGCTGGCTGTGAGCATCCACTTCTGTGTTTGCCAGGCACTGGCATAGCCTCACAAGAGGCCGCTATATCAGGGTCCCTTCAGCAGAATCTTGCTGGCATGTGCATTAGTATCTGGGTTTGGTGGCTGATGATGGGATGGATTCCCGGATGGGGTAGTCTCTGGATAGTCCATCCTTTCATCTTAGCTCTAAATTTTGTCTCTGTACCTATATCCTTTCATGAGTATTTTGTTCCTTATTCTAAGGAGGAATGAAGTATCCACAGGATGGTCAAAGATACATTTTGTTTCTCTGCTTTTTAACATTCTAAATCCAATAGCCAGAGTGACTCCCAGTTTGCCTGGCCGGGTTTTCCCCTACTTTGCATGCATGCTCCTGCTGGCTTACAGTCAAGTCTTCAGGCATTGGCTGATCTGACTCACAAGTGTTAGGTTTCCCCTTCTCGGGCTGCAGATTGGCTTTCAGGTTCTTGGAATGGGTGGTGGTCGTAGCAGTGGAAGAAATGAACTTGTTTACTATCCATAGGCGATGCTGACAAGGGTACACATGGAAATTCTTTAAATAAAATGTTAAAGTAAGCACTTAAGTTTGTGTGAGCTCAAGTAGGAAAAATAGAGTGAAAGAAGCAAGTCCATCTAATTATGGTTTTTTGAAAGCTAGAGGTGTGGGCCGTGCCAGGCATTTTGTATTGAGCATACTGCGGAGGGAGAACCTTTCACATAGGTTGAATAGTTCAGCAGATACGACTTTTATTAGATCCTCTTCTAATACTTTGTAATATACAGAAAATATAAAAGCCAACCAAGCACAATTACTTAAACACCTCTGCTAAAAATGATCATGCATGCATTCTCATGCTTCTGGAACTAAGCCTGTGACATCTGCTGTTGATGAAATATTCCATTTGGGCCAAACTAGGTACCATGACAAAACCGTTAACAGATTTGGTCATTAAGTGCAGGTCAGATTTCCTATCCTTGTTTGAACTGGGTCTGGAAAGTAAAGGAGAGAGGCAACACTTTGTTGAATCGCTAAGTGTGTGCTATGGCAAAAATGTGTGGCATTTCTAAGTTGTAAACGTGGATGATCATGTCGGTGCTATCCCTCAACATATACATTTCAGTTTTAGAGACTAGGGTTCAAATAATAACTGTGTTGTGAATGCAGTGAGCATTCTGTACTTAATCACCTCTCCTAATAAAAACACAGCACGAAGGATTAAGAGCTGTAGATTAAGAGGGCCCATTACCAGCAAGCTTCATACTGTGAAATCACACACAAATACATCCTGCTTTGCCCAAGATGTCTTGATTAGAAACTGGAAATTATACCAACAGACAGCGGAGGCTACTAAACTTTGAATATTCATTCAGTGATTTATATGTTAAAAGAACCATGCCATGCAACGTGTTACGTTACTTGCTCCATATTTTATTCTTTTTCGTCCTCTCCAGGCTGATTCTGTTAACTCTCTGCCCATCTCCTTCTCTGTTAGAAACTTTATGAACTCTTATAAAGTGTAATACAAAATTTGTCCCTCGCAGGCACTGTTTACAGAATAACTAGAGGTCTTCAGGCTCTATGCTCTCAGAAGGTATTGACTGTGCATTGAATTTTGTCTTTCAATTAGCTATGATGCTTGAGAAGGGAGGGCTGACTTTAATAAAATATGCATAGATAGAACTTAATCAACGTAACTTCATTTGACAACTGGTTATACCCATTTCAGAAGGTATTTACCTATATGCTGTTTGGTTTTAAGTGTGTTAACTGGATTCTCATGTGCGCACGTATGTGATTGCACATGCTGTGACATCACTGGAAGAGCTGGAAAATGATGGGCTAGTGTATTTGGAAGGAAAGATAGATACAGGACCATAACAACCGGTGATGTTTGTTGAATAATGCTACTTTTTTTTTTTTTTTTTTTTGTATTGCTGTGTTAAAAGACCATGACCAAAGACAACTTGAGGAGGAAAGAGTTTATTTTGGTCCACAGTTCTGGGCAACAGTCCATCACTGAGTGGAGTCAGCAGAACTCAAGGCAGAAAGCTAGAAGCAGGGACTGATGCAGAGGTCATGGAGAGTGCTGCTTATTGGCTTGCTTGTTCTGCTTCACTTAGCCAGATACCCTGGGACCACCTACCAAGGAATGGTACCACCCACAATGGGCTGGGCCCTTTCATATCCATACGAATTAAGAAAATGTCCTACAAACTTGCCTACAGGCCAATCTTATGTAGGCATTTTCTAAATGGTAACTCCCTGTTTTCAGATAACTTTAATTTGTGTCAAGTTGAAAAATAGACTAGCCGAGAAATTGAGTATTCTTGCATTTTAGAAAATTATGTCATATATAACATCTCTATCATCTTTAGTGATCTCAAGAATTCGGCTTTATCTTCATTTTATAAATAGCAAAGCCGTAGCCTAGCAAACTTGAAGAATTTGTTCCCTGTTTACATCTCAAAACATTCACACTAGTTAGTGTTTAAAGGTTCCTACTTTCTGCCTCTAACCCTTCCTTCTCTTTTAACTGGACTTTCATCTAAACATAAACTCCAGGAAGACCCACCCAGGGGTCCATCCCATAATCAGCCACCAAACGCAGACACTATTGCATACACCAGCAAGATTTTGATGAAAGGACCCTGATATAGCAGTCTCTTGTGAGGCTATGCCAGTGCCTGGCAAACACAGAAGTGGATGCTTAGTCAGCTATTGGATGGAACACAGGACCCCCAATGGAGGAGCTAGAGAAAGTACCCAAGGAGCTGAAGGGGGCTGCAACCCTGTTGGTGGAACAACAATATGAACTAACCAGTACCCCCAGAGCTCGTGTCTCTAGCTGCATATGTAGCAGAAGATGGNCTANTNNGCCATCATTGGGAAGAGAGGCCCCTNGGTCTTGNAAACTTTATATGCCCCAATACAGGGGAACACCAGGGCCAAAAAGGGGGAGTGGGTGGGNAGGGGNGGGGGGAGGGTATAGGGGACTTTGGGGATAGCATTTGAAATGTAAATGAAGTAAATACCTAATAAAAATTGAAAAAAGAAAAAAAAACTCCAGGAAGACAAGAGATTTTTATCTCTGCTGAATGCTGTACACACTTCTGCTCATAGAATGATGCCAAGCCCTCAGAGATCCTTATGAGTTCTGAATACAAGAGTAAATGGGTGAGCAGCATCTGGGGACCTGTCACTTGGGAGAAAAAGGAGCCTCGAGGATCAGGCATACGTAACAACAGCTTCAAGTCAAGTTTAACTTGCATCATGAGACCTTACCTCCTAGCTGGTTAGACTGAAGATGCTGAATGTCCATTTCTTATCTCTTCAGCTCTTTGGTTTCTTTTCCTATCTGCTGTACCCCCAACTCCACAGCTCAGCATCTTGTCCTTGCTCTGATGCTTCATATGGACAGTGTTTTTCAGGCCCTCAGTGTCCAGCCTACTGCCACTCAGGTCTTCCCGTCCTCTGATGTCACTGGTTCACTCTTGTGTGCTGCTTTTCTCTGAGATGTGCAGTGATATCCTTCAGGATGAGGACAAATGGAAATAGTAGAACTTAAACTTCCATCTTGAGACTGTGGCGTTAGTGTTCGCTCCTCTTTTCCGACGTTATGAGAAGTAGAGTGGGCATCAAGAGTCACTCCTGCCTGAGTGAGATTTGGGAAGATCAAACTAAGAATTTAGCTTTTTTATTAAACGGGATCGTGTATGAATACTCTTGACATTTATATTTTGCCAGTAGGATGGGTGGAGTTTGCTAACAGCTCTATGCTTTCTGGTGAGTTGTGTGGCTGTGTTGAATCTGCATTTCTCTCTGTGTTAAATGGGGGCATAAGTGTCCTCAACTTGTGATTGCTGGGAGGAGCAAGCGATGTGATGGGTCTGGTCAGGATCCTTGACATAACGTCTGACACCCAGCACACTATCTTCCTGCCTACCTGTGAATAGCTGAATGCTGCACAATTGAGTGTAGCAGCAAGGAATAAACTGAGCCTTCAGACCCACAGTGCTTCATCCCATGTGCTGCACTGGCTGGGGTCTTTGCTCCTGATGTTGGAGGGGATGCTGAGGGGCATTGCTCAGGGCATCCCTGTGCACAGCCCAGACATGCTGGGGGGGGGGGGAGAAAAATACTCTGTGGCACATCTCTTACAATTAGAAGGCGTGAACAAGATGAAAATCACTCTTTTCTGTCTTTTTGGACAGACTGTGCTCAGAAGCAGGTTCGGAGCTTTTGGCTGGATAAACCTGAGAGATGAAGTCACAAGTTACACTTCATAGTAATCAGCCTGTGGTTGGTTTTTCTCTCTTTACTTCCTAATTTTCTTTGTCCCTCACTGTTGATCCTGGGATTGCACTCCTTAATAAAACAGCAGCTCCTAAACCTTTCCCTGGGCTCTGCTTTCTGACAGAACAGAAGGTGCTTAATTCAGTGACTGGCTTCTGTTTATTTTGGATATTAGAATGCAAAGCTAATTTGTTAATGAGTGCCAATATTAAAAAATGGCTATAGGCAGAATTTGGCTGAGCTGTCTAATTTTCATTTCCCAGACTCCATATCACTCACAAGAGACAAGGGCATTTCACAAAAATGTTCTTCAACTGATGCTATATAGACTTGGATGAAATTTATGTCTGATAAGAAACTTTCAGTGATATCTTAAAAATGGTAGCTCAAAGTTGACTTTGCAGTATTTTTAGCCATAGCAAGTCAGAAACTTTCTGCATCATGATCATGGTCCTCTAGACATGCCACAGCAGCCAAGAGTATCTGCCTTTAAGTGTCTCAAGTGGAATGTCCTTCCTGCAAAATGAACTGTCTGCACGGAATGCTATGTGTATGTCTGCATGAGCTACTGTCCTGAGATACCAAGAGGAGCTCCAGCCAGCAGGGCAATTCAGTGAATCTCCTTGGCATGTATTACCTGAGAATTACTGTGTTTCTATTTATACATTGATTGGATCATCTGTGAGGGGTCAAGTTGAAGTTAGTGAATAAAGTACTTCCTTGGTTTTGGTCCATTCCCAGATCTACATTTAGAGAAATAAAGTGAAGGTCCTGTCTTTTAGGACTCTTACCATGTATGTGGACAATCATGAATATACCTTAATTGAAGAAATTCATTTGGAAACCAAACCCGGAGCCAGTTTCTTCTTTGTATTTGCTGAAGCAAGGGGTTTCTCCCATTGTGATCAGATAGCCACTAACTCTTTCCTTCTGAAATATTGTTTCCCTTTAAAGGGTATATACCAAGCTGGAGAGATGGCTCAGTAGTTAAGAACACTTGTTTCTCCTGTAGAGGACCTGCCTTTGGTTCCTAGCACCCATGTGGTGCGACGACCACCCCGTTGGCTAGTTTTAGAGGATCCAGCCAACTTTGCTGACCTTCACCAGCCCCAGGAACAAACTGGTTAATACACATGCATGCAGGCAAAACACTCATATACAGAAAACAAAATAAATCTAAAGCTATTTGAAGGAGGTGTTCCTTTTCTCTAACAGGAAATGACACTGTGTATTCTGCAGCATTCAAATGACAATGTATTGCTTGGCCTTATCATAAAGATTCCCCACTTACTTCAGAAGTATATGTTTTTTTTTTCTTTTCTTTTCTTTCCAGTAATGCTGTTCTATGGCAGAGATGAACAATTGCCTAGAGTAGTGCCTACTGTGAGCTCATTAAGCTCATTTCCTGTTTATGAAATTCTAGGGAAGACCTTTCTGTAACAACAGAAATGGAAGAACGGGCTCATGTCTCAGTGTTTCCTTAACAGGGACATAATCAGCTGCCTTTCATTGCTAAGGGAGTATAAGCCATTGTTTGGGAGCACAACCATTGTGCTCTAGAGTCTTGTGACAAAGTGCAGATGACACAGTAGGTCAGGGAGACTGGGCGGAGCAGAGTGCTGTCCGTCATTGTAAAGGAATATAGCCATGTTGATGCAGGCAACCGCAGGGCTGCCAAAGCTGAAAAGTACCTGGCTGGGTTTTACAGGGCAGGAATACAATACTCTTACTAAGACGCACTTTATAGAGTTCAATTCACAGCCAAGGAAAACAGCTTTTGGAGCTTTCGGGTGCCCATAAACAGCTAGATGAATGCAAGGAAGCCAAAACCAGGGATGAGTCGGGTATTTAAATGCTCAGCTTGCTCAGCTGCCACAGAGTCCTCCCTTCACACAGATGCAATGGCATGGGAATATGAACAACATCCCACGTGTGTGATTTATGGAAACTCTGTACATGAGGGCTAGGCAGGGAAACTGAACAGAGCTCCCTGCCTGGCAGCTGTTCTACAAGGACTTCGGACAACACGCAACCTGGCTCACTTTCCCAAGGTGATCACATAGCATGATGCTGAAGAGAGGAGCCCAGTCCGGTACTGACCCCAAGATAATGGTCACTCAAGTGCGAGGCGACAGTTGCCAGTTGATAAGCTGGTTCAAGCATTTTCTTAGTCTAAGACGCTCCATAAACTTTGCCAAGAGAAAAGGGCAAGTGACCGTAAGTTGTGAAGTGATAAAAAACAGACGTGAGTGGAAAAATGTTTTTATCAAGAGAGATAAAATTGAGAAATTCTGCGACTATGATAACAGGACAACAAAGAATATTTTACAGAAAAACTTTGTAATGTTGCCAGCCATTAAGGAGAAATGAGTGAAGGGCAAATGGGTTGTATTTCAAACACATACCATCTCAGTGAGCTACAGTCACGTTTTACTACTCCAGTCACATTTTTTGACTGATGCTATAAAATTTGCCAAACTCAAAGAAAAACATGGGATTTATATCTTTCTTTTTAGCTTCAGATTTGAAATGGATTTTATGGTTAATCATTCAATAAAAATGTTTTGAATCATTTGTAGTCTTTTAGGAAGCCGCAGTGTTTATAAGCAGGGAGTTCCCTATGGCTCGAAGGCTTGCTGGATAATCCTCGCATGTTTTTAATGGCGTGATTTTTGTGCTGGTTTGTTTCAATAATTGTTATATTTAAATAGTTCGTAGTGATTAGAATGGTCTAGGAGGGCTTCATGGATCATAAATTGTGAATGTGTTTTGTGATGCAGAGAATTGCTCCTATATGATAAGCGATTTCTTCTTCTAATGGTTTCGTTTGATTTGGCTTCTGATGTTAGAAACCAACTGGATACAGGATTGAGTAAAATTGGTTTTAAATTATTTTCTACAAGTCTTTCCTTATCTATCTTAGGTTCACTGTCGAACACGTTAGTTAAAATAGGTAGCTAAAAGAAACTTGGATTCTGGTCATAAAGTGGCACTTTATTTTTACTATTTTTAGCAGGCATTAACTAAGAGCCAGTGCAATAATACTACTACCACCTTACATAAATCACCTAAACTCAAAGGATCATTGCATTTCACAGAGATTTGCCACCATTCCTTTGTAGGTTAAAAAGAGTGGTAAAACCATAAAATAACAGCAACATCAATAACACCACCACCACCACCTCCACCACCACCACCACC
>NC_034593.1:117026764-117027983 GCF_900095145.1 Mus pahari | reverse complement strand
CCACCACCACCACCATTCATTGATGTCTTTAGAAATGTTTCTCGACTCCAAACTATTGTCATAGCTTAATGAATAGTTTCTATTTTTGGCATTTTTCTAAGCAGCTATCACTCATTAACCCAAACTTCACTAGAGAGCTTGTGCTAGAGTTGCCCAAGTGGTAGATACTCTAATGTCTTTCAAGTGCTTCAGGGAGAGCCCGTGGTCAGTGCACATGTCTCTAGAATGGCATTCACTTCTCTGTGCAGTTGTCCTGAAACAAAAGCCAACGTGCACTGTCCCCGCTGCCCAAACACGCTGAAGAAAAGTTTTATTTGCACTTGACATCACATAAACTTCTGCCTTTCAAATTAACTAAGTAGAATAATATGAAATTACCATGTGTGTGGCATTAAGTGAGATCTGTGCATGTGGTAAGAAAAAGATTATTTTGAATATTAATTCAAGAACTTGAGATCTTATGAAGGCTTCTCTGCTTTTATTAATCTTGAGGAGTATCTTATGACCCAGAGTAAACTGCTCTAAGCTATATAGGCAGTATATTTTCACATAATGTGCAAATTAGAAGTTTTGGGAAATTAGAAAATTGCTAAAGTTCAAGGCGGAGTGCCCCTGACATCCAATATCCTGGGGAGGTGCAAGTGTACCTGCTTTCCAGACCCTTCGTCTCCTTGTTAACTTTCTGCCATTTCCATCATCCTTAGTGGTCTCAGGGACAGCCACAAAGCACTCTGGGTTGCAGAAGCCATGGAGTCCTGGAGAGGCTGCTTTAGCTCTTCAAGGACCTCAGTGTGCTCATCGGGGCAGCAAATGGGCCGAGCTGGAAGTACTTCCAGGAAAGGCTTTCTGAAAGGGCAGGGCCATCTGTTAAAGGGGAAGATAAACAGGGGAGTAGATTTGCTGACCGAGCGAGGGCTGACCCTGCCTGAGATTAGGTTCTGTAAGAATGAAATCTTGGACAGCATTAAAGCTGTGTTTAGAGCAAGGAAATAAAAGTCAAAAGGACCTTTTGAAGTTGCTGTTCTATCTTTCTAGCTTTAGAATCAAGCACTATTTGAGGGATGGCAGCAATGGAACTGACGTTGAAGCCAAGATGAAAACATTTGCCCTGCTTTTGATGAGTAGTGCTGTTTGGTTCTTTTTTCTTTTTTCTTTTTTTTTTTTAAGTGGGAGGCAGTTGCTAAGGTTTGTTGCTTGGATTCTTCTTCTTTTTTTTTTT
>NC_034593.1:117014812-117024993 GCF_900095145.1 Mus pahari | reverse complement strand
TCTGTACCCCATTTTTAATGGAGTTATTTGAATTTCTGGAGTCCAGCTTCTTGAGTTCTTTGTATATATTGGATATTAGTCCCCTATCAGATTTAGGATTGGTAAAGATCCTTTCCCAATCTGTTGGTGGCCTTTTTCTCTTGCTGACAGTGTCTTTTGCCTTACAGAAGCTTTGCAATTTTATGAGGTCGCATTTGTCGATTCCTGATCTTACTGTTGCTTGGATTCTGATGGCCTCTATTATATCTCCTCTCTGCGCACATTCCTCATTTTGGCGATATTTATGTCTTGCTCACTGATGACCTGTCGCTCACATGAGCTCTTTGTAGCTCATAGTAGTGACTGGAAATCTGTTATTATTATTATTATTATTATTATTATTATTATTATTATTTTCCCAATCCTTTTGAATTAATTATATTTCAATCTAGGATTTTTATTAGATATTTTCTATATTTACATTTCAAATGTTATCCCCTCTGAAAACTCCCTATCCTCTCTCTCCTCCCCCTGCTCACCACTCACTTACTCCCACTTTTTGGTCCTGGCATTCCTCTACATTGGGGCATCGAGCCTTCACAGGACCAAGGGCCTCTCCTCCCATTGATGACTGACAAGGCCATCCTCTACTACATATGTGGCTGGAGCCATGTTTCCCTCCATGTGTACTCTTTGGTTGGTGGTTTAGTCCCAGGGAGCTCTGGGGGTACTGTTGGTTCATTAAATTTATGATTGTTAATGTACATCGTATTTGTCTTTATGCATTTTTTCTTCAAGATTCTTTGTAGGAGTGTCAGGAAACATGATTTTAGTTTCTGTAGTCAAAATGTCAGGGTTTGAATCAAGTCTTGTGTATTCTGATTTGGATCTCCAATCCAAATGCTAGGGCAGGGTTTTGCTGTTGCTCTCATGACTAAATGATGAAATTCTGTTGCTGCAGACACCACACACTTTGCTTGCAGGACACAGAGAAATCACAAGGGAACCGAGCTGCTATGTAGGATACTGGAGGACAAAGTCATCAATTGTCTTATCCCATAGTGCAAAATTCAAAACAAGCCTTCCAGGCAAGATGATGTGCTACTGGTACAATAGTGGCACGGATGGTATAGAGGTGAACAGGCACTGATTTCTGATTGGATTTAGATTTGATCCACTGGAGAGAATTCTCCTGCTTGGTACTGTGAGCCTGATCAAAAGTCTGTGGAGGAATAGGTCCTAGGAGGGAACTTGGTATATGCTACTGTTTTTACTAAATGGATATAGTTTCAAACTGCTTTCTATTTATGTTTAGACATATATTAGTGTTACTTTTCATGAGCAGCAATCAATGTAGACACTCCTAGTGATCAAAGTGCTGAGGATAAGTTCAGTTGAGTACTCGTCTCTGAATAGGACACATATCAAACCTGCCCTTCCATGCTTCCTCAAGGCTCAGGGACCATTGTATTGGAAAGAAGGCAAGAAACTACTGAATTGTCGGAGCTGGAATGGATGGATTCACATCACTCTATGTGCAAGTGGTACGAATTGGATTCAGTCATCATTAAAAAGAAAAGGACATGAAGGTGGGCCAGAGCAGTATTGGAGGATCAATGGGAGAAGAGAAAGGGGAGTTTGGGTATACATGATATATATGATATGACACATTGTAAATATATAGAAAAAATTAAAGAATAAATAACAAATATTCTAATAAAATATTTACGTGTTATTATGAGCTCAGGGGAAAAAATTCCTGAACAGAACAGCAAGGGCATGTGCTGTAAGATCAAGAATCGACAAATGGAACCTCATAAAATTGCAAAGCTTCTGTAANGCAAAAGACACTGTCAATAAGACAAAATGCCACCAACAGATTGGGAAAGGAGTTTTACTAATCCTAAATCTGATAGGGGACTAATATCCAATATATATAAAGAACTCAAGAAGCTGGACTCCAGAAATTCAAATAACCCTATTAAAAATGGGGTACAGCAAGTGTTTGCTGACAGGACCCTGATATTGCTATCTCTTGTGAGGCTATGCTAGTGCCTGGCAAATACAGAAGTAGATGCTCATAGTCATCTATTGGTTAGAGCACAGGGCCTTTAATGAAGGAGCTAGAGAAAGTATACAAGGAGCTAATGGGGTTGGCAACCCTATAGGAAGATCAACAATATGAACTAACCAGTACTCCCAGAGCTGTGTCTCTAGTTGCATATGTAGCGGAGGATGGTCTAGTTGGCTCTTAATGGGAGGAGAGGCCCTTGGTAATGTGAAGATCATATGCTCCAGTACAGAGGAATGCAAGGGCCAGGAAGCGGGAGTGTGTGGTTTGGGGAGCAGGGCAGGGGAAGGGTATAGGGGACTTTTGGGATAGCATTTGAAATGTAAATGAAGACAGCATCTAATAAAAAATGTAAAAAAATTGTACGTGTTACATCTTCATTCTTTAATTGGTGATGCTTTGGAGGTGGTAGACACTCTGAGAGGTGAGGCCTAGTTGATGCAGAGACTTGTGGGGACCTTTGCCAAGAAATGTGACAAAAGGTTTTATGGACTGGTACCTTAAAGCACTTAAAAATTCCATCTTTGGGGAAAGGAGGATGGCTCCGTGGGCAAGTCCTTTTGGGGTCGTGCTTCAGATCCTCATATGGAATCCAGTCATTTGTGATGGTCCATCTCTTATGAAACAATCCAGATGCCCCTCAACAGAGGAATGGATCCATTTACACAATGGAGTACTATGCAGCTATTAAAAACAATGAATTTATGAAATTCTTAGACAAATGGATGGATCTGGAGGACATCATCCTGAGTGAGGTAAACCAATCACAAAAGAACACACATGATATGTCTTCACTGATAAGAGGATATTAGTCCAGAAGCTGAGAATCCTTCTTAGAAGGGGGAACAAAATACCCATGGAAGGAGTTACAGAGACAAAGTTCAGAGCTGAGACTGAAGGAATGGCCATTCAGAGACTGCCCCACTTGGGAATATATCCCATAAACCACCACCAAACCTAGACACTATGGCAGATGCCAACAAGAGCCTGCTAACAGGAGCCTGATATAGCTGTCTCCTGAGGACCTCTGCCAGTGCCTGGCAAATACAGAAGTGGATACTCACAATCATCCATTGGACAGAGTACAAGGTCCCCAATGAAGGAGCTAGAGAAAGTACCCATGGAGCTGAAGGTGTCTGAAGCCCCATAGGAGGAACATCAATATGAACTAGCCAGTACCCCCATAGCTCCTTGGAACTAAACCACCAATCAAAGAAACACATGGTGGAACTTGTGGTTCTAGCTGTATATGTAGCAGTGGATGGCTTAGTCAGTCATTAATTGGAAGAGAGGCCCTAGGTCCTGTGAAGGTTCTATGCCCCAGTATAGGGGAATGCCAGGTCCAGGACTGGGAATGGGAGTTTGTAGTTTGGGGAGCAGAGGGAGGGGGAGTGGATAAGGGATTTTTGGAGGGGAAACTAGGAAATGGGCTAACATTTGAAATGTAAATAAAGAAAATATCTTAAAAAAAAGAAAATATCTAATAAAAAATCTTAAAAAAATAAAAAAGAGAAAGGTATATTTCTTCTCTTTTTCTTTTCCCTTCCCTCATTTCTCCTTTTTGTATCACCATGACATTAATAGCTTTAAAATTCTTTTACTATGTGTTCTGGGTTCATGTGTGCTCATGTGTTTGTAGAGGTCGACAACTGAGAATGGCTGTCTTCCTCAGTCCGTAATTCCTGCTTCTCCACCCCCACCTCCTTTAAGAGAGGGCATTTTATTACACCGGGACCTTGCCAGGTTCACTGACTGGGTAGTAAACTCTAAGGATCTACCTGTCTCTGTGTCCCAGTTGGGATTAGAGGTATGAGCTGCCATACCAGCTTTGATGTAGTCTCTGTGGCCTGAACTCACGTCCTCATGCCCGCTCTGCAAACCCTTTCTTGGCTCAGCCCTCTTTCCAGCCCTCAGTAGCTTCAATCAATCACACAATTACCACCATGGCATTCTGTCTTACCATAAACCCAAAGTCAACTGAACCCGTTGAACATGAGTTGAAACCGCTGAAATGATCACCCCAAATGAAATTTTCCTCCTTATAAGTTGCTTATCTGAGGAAGCTCTAATAGCCAACAGGTGACTAACTTACCGTTCTTGTTGTAGGACCCTAGAAAAGGAAGTCCATTCACTCCAAGTCTAACGTTTTCATGTCTAAGATGGGGATAATGACAGTATCCCACTCAGTTTTTTTGAGGCCCTAGATAATCAGTCATGCGCAGTAGCCATCAAAATGGCTAGTGCATAGGAGATTATCAATAATTTCAGTAGCCTTTGAAGAAGGGGCTAGATCTTAGTTTTTATTTTATTTTATTTTATTTTACTTTTCATCGACACTCTCACAGTGCCCTGTACCGGATAGACACTCAGTTCATACTCATCTCCTGGATATTTTGGTGATATCTCTCCCTCTGTTTCTGCAGAAGAGTATCTACAATCACATATCAAGAGCTTGCTGCAGAGGGAAGGTCGGAATTACATACTATAGCAATACACGTTGATGGCATAGTCACTGAGGAGTCTGAGGAACTCCTCTTCCAACATAGTTTTCTTTTTTTTTTTTTTCCCAAAGCGCTATTCTCAGGAGTTTATCTAGAACTATGGAAGAAGGAGAGACATACCACAGCACAACCCATTCTGCATCAGAAAGCTCCAGCTCAGGAGCGATGCTGTATGACTTCTGACATTTCATTTTCCAGTGCAAATCGGATGGTTAGGCGTGATTTCAATACGAGCAGATCCCCTTCAGAGTTGGTAAGGAGGACTGCACTCTGCCATGGAAGCTGGATGGGCGAATATTCCACCTTCCTCTTTTAAAAAAAATTCCTTATTTTACTTTCAGGAATCTCAGTAGAGAAAATGAGTCCTCTGTTATAATAGATACATTCTTTATAAGATGGCTAAACACACCAGAATCCCCTAATTGCTCACCTTTGCCTTTAATGTGATTATTAATTTAATGCTTCTATAGTCAGGATACAGAATCAACTATTTTTGAAACTTTTGCTATAAATGTGTTTGCATTTTTTTTCTTTTTCCAGAAGAAAGAGGATTATTTACTTGGTCCACAAAATAATTTAGATTAAACGTAGTTACTATCACAGAAATCTCCACTGTGAACTATACATTCTTCAGAGTAGTAGCCCGAAGGTTACGTACACAAGTGGCAAAGCAGGACGTTTCAGTTTTCCCGTGCTCTCGGAGTGAAGAGGTCTACACAATGTGCCTGCTTCCTGTTCTGTAATGTTGGCGGCAGAGATTGTCCTGCACCAGGATTGCACTGGGCATCACATGTGAACTGCCATGTTGAATCCATGCAACACTTGAAGTAGGTGGAATTCTTACCAGCATTTATCAGCTGGGAGGTGACACCACTGATATTTAAATTCTGGAAAGTCCGGGTGCAAGTCTACATGCTTAGCTATTTTGCTGTGTTCTTGTGTAAACAGGATGGTGTAGTAAAATACTTAGCCATATTGTCCCTGCTGGCTGATCACTGCTGTTAACAGTGCTTCGACTGGCCACCTTAACCTTTTCTTTCTTCAGTGGAGAGAGCTGTGTTTTCATAACTAACTCTGCAGTTTCCAGCATTCCTCTAACGTTTACATGAACCAGGCCAGCCCAGTGTCACCTAAGAGTCGGCAGCCAGAAAGCACTGATTACACACTGACCTGCTGTATCCTCTTCACTGTCATTGATCGGCTGACACTGTGTCCTATCCAAAAGGCAACGGGGACTTTACCCAGAAAGGATATAGTTCAATATGAGTGGGCTTATCTCACCGCACTACTTCTCTGGCTACCCAGGAACACAAAGCTAATTTGTAGGTGACATTATAGTTTCATCTCATGCTTTGTATGCAACCTCTATCCATGTTAATGGGAATTTTTGTGTGTGTGCTTACTCTAGGGAAAATTGATTCCAATTATTGAGTATAATTTATTCCAACCCCTTGATGGAATAATTTATACTCTTGAGATACTCTTGAAATGTGTAACCAACAGGGGACTCTATTTATACATAAGTTTTTACACATCTTTCAATTAAATAAGAAATCCAAGTGCAAAACCCATCACTCCCGAAAGCTCGTGAGTTTGCAACACTCCCGAGAGGTTCTTTGGTCCATAAACCAATAAATGGATTACACTTACGGGGCAAAATTCTTCTCTCAGATCCCATGTGGAGCTCCTATTGATGTACCGGTGAGGCAGACACAAGGGATGTGAGGCACTTTAGGTTGCTAAGACAGAAATGGTCATTTTTTTTCATATAATCAATT
Source organism: Mus pahari (assembly GCF_900095145.1). NCBI lineage: Eukaryota > Metazoa > Chordata > Mammalia > Rodentia > Muridae > Mus > Mus pahari. Next base: position 117,018,664 of record NC_034593.1, on the reverse strand, counting down.
TTAGAGCTCTGAAAGGATTGCTGTAAAGAACATATTTATCAGGGCACAAACTATTGCATGTTTAAATACACACTTGTTTGGTTATGTGTCCTGTGGACAATACACATTTTATCAAGAAGTAGATATAATGTTTTAATATTAAAAACACACATTTATGAATATTTACAAGTACAAACCATATTATATGAGAAAATATAGGGTTTGTATTATCAAGTTGTAGCAGTACGTAGTTAGTGGGAAAAAGAGATGTTAAAAGGTTTTTCCTTTCATGTTTCCAGAATTTCATGAAAATCCAAAATAGAAATTTGTGCTAAATATTGTTATTTTACTTTTAAGTTGATTTTCACTATTTATACTGAATGTCAATGGAAAATGGTATTATTGTAGCCATCAAACTAGGGAATAATGTTTTGAGCTACCTATACTCAAGTGATTTATAAGCCAAGTTTTATTGTATTTTGTGGTAGATTTTTTTTTAGGAGAAAAGAAAACCATCTATTTTAGAGAATTACTATTCTATACAGAGATTTAAGAATTTTGAAGGGCCCTTAACCTCAAAATAGCTATTATGTTTGGCGAGAGGCTTTCCAAATCTAGAAAGCAATTTTCAAATACCTGAAGCCGAGTCTGGATACCTGTTAGCATTTGCTGTTGACCCAAATCTTTCTTATAAGCCTTAAGGATCTAACATGATGGAATATCAACTCCTCATTCACAGTTTGTAAGTCAAAGCTGTGGTCCCTGATGCAATGCTTTGTGAAGATCAATAAGAACATTTTATGGCATTAAAGAATATTTTAAATTTTGTGAAAAACTTCATTTTCTAGCACATAAATATTTTCAGGGGCATTTTTGGGGGGCTTGAGAATTTTACTTGCCAGATGTGTTTAGTAAACATACTTGGTTTTGATATGGAGGGGGGTATTTAATGTATTAGCATTCTCTCCATTGTACAGCAATTTGAACAACATTGTACCCTGAATAGAGATTAATAGAGAATACCAGATATGATCTTCTAGGCTTTCCCCAGCTGCTGCCTGAAGACAGCAGAAATGGCATAGTAGCTAATAGAGAGGTTCAAATAGTGTGCGTAGATGCCTCACCTTTTCTGGATGACTTTGTCTTTCCTGAACCAGGCCTTGTTTTTTTTTTTTTTTTTTTTTTTCAGTTCTCTCATTGAATTCTCATTGTCTCCTGCTATTTTTAATAGAAGAAATTTTGCTAAAGATATTTTAAAATGGAGTACATAAGCATCAGTGGCCATCTACAGAGAAGGAGTGCCAAGTCAACAGCCCTGGGCAGCCTTGGACACACCCCAATGGCTTAAGCCCCTCTGGTCTCAGTTTGCTCCATCCTCATCTGGGGTAAGAAAACAGAGGGTTCTGGAATGTCTCTTGTCCTCAGCCCACTCTGCTGATTTATGTCTGGAGAATCCCACTGGGTTTAAGTGGAAAGTTCATCTGATGGTGGTGTGTCCAAAGCCGCCGCGAATCCAGGTGCCCAGCAGCCATTGGTTACCCAGGTTCTCTTCCAAATACATTTGCTTTCTTTTTCTCAATACACCCAAGAAAGTCTTGGGATCAACAGTTGACTCATGGAAAGATAAAGAAATGATGAGAGAGAGAGAGAGAGAGAGAGAGAGAGAGAGAGAGAGAACGCCAGAGGTGCTCGTCTGCCCAGGCACTGCTCTTGGGAACAGGTTGATGTTATTGCATGTTGAGTTTGCTGGCTACAAGCGTTAGGAGCAGGAAAAGGATGTAAGTTCTCCTAAGTTCACTCTGTCCACCTGTAAAATGGGAGTTATAACAGTGTCCATCTCCTAAAGATGAGTATGAACTCTATAACAACATTGAGCATTGTGCCTGCCTGGAGTAAACAATAAATGCTGTTGTTGATATTATCTTAAATTATTATCATCATCATTAATCTGTAATTATTGGCAGGAGGAAGTAGAAGATGGACAAACATTTCTGAAGATGCCTTAAGTGTCGATCAGAATTCACATGCTAATTCATGTAAGCATTGAAAATGCCAATTTTATTTTATTTTGCACGTTTATACAACATCTACTTAGTAGCAGGCTCTAGTTTAGCCACTTTACAGCTCATAATTTGTGTGTCTCCACACAAGATTAAAAAGGAGTTGCCCTTGTTTAAGATAAGTTAAAGAGGCAAAAAGAGAGACTGAGGTTGGTGTGTAAAGTCGCAAACCTGGGAGACACAGGAATTTGGCCTGACTGACTGCATGCCTACCCAACACCCCCACACTGGATTCCCAGTGTGGCACTGGTATGCTTACTTGTGGGTACATGACATTCCCCAACAAGAAGAACTTAGCTTTAAAAGCCAGTGTAGAAATAGAACCTTAATTACATAAATATCTTTGAAGCCTCGTGTAAAGAGTCTACTGTTTCAAAAGAAAAATAACACAGTTGAAAACTCATGTCACTGAGACAGTATAAAATAAATCATTAAAAGAAGGAGCTTAGGGGTGGTATATACATAAATACAGCATATATCCCGTGTATAAATATTTACAACCTTTTTTTTTTCTATTTTCTTGCCTTTAGTCTTGTATATATGTATGAATATTTGCAACATCACACACATATGTAGGAGAATTGAACATCTGGCTAAACTAGCTTGAGACTGTTTTTATTGCTTTTTGTTTTTTTTTAAATGTTTAATCTATTGTATCACTCCATATGCAGACAGCATGACCTTCATAAAGCTAAGATATGGATAGGTGTTATGAATACAGAGAATATGTATCATTGTCAAGCCTTCTTATATTTAATTAAGCTATTCCTATTAAATGTTGCTGGTGATTGGGGAAAAATATGTGACTGAGAATTTATATTAATGAAAGAATGCAGTTTATTAATCTTTTCATAATTTTTTTTTGAGTTCTCAGTATGTCATTCTCAGAATAGAGAATTTTCCCTTATATAAATTAGTGGTTTGTTACTACAAGACTAGGTAGAAATGCTTTGGTTCAAAAACTTAAATCTTTAACATTTAATTAAATGACTCAAACATTTTTCTCAGTAAACATAGCACTGTATGCTTGGGCACATACCTGGTCATTGTGCAAGTAGCTGCCCCCTTCCTTATTCGATTGCTGCTGATAATGAATAACTGGAGTCTCTAGATAAGAACTGAACTTTATGGCAGATGATTTGATAGCTGTTTACAGATGCCAAGAGTTAGTTTTTGAGAAATAGAGAAAAGAAAAACCCCACCAGTGTCTGTGAAATGAAAGCAGATAGCGGGCGTTGCTTGCATGCCACGGTGTTTATCATCGCGGACTTTCATTCTTCCTTTAGAGCGAATGAATCATTTTAAATAGAAGCAAACTGATCCTCCTATTAGTGAGTCTAAATCAGTAAAGCAACATCTATTTTCAGAATCTTTGTAGCTATAATGGGACCGTTACAGTGTGGAACACTTAGCCCTGTCCCAAAATGACAGCATTCTGTTACAAATAGACAGTTAAGGCCCTGGTGCCAGTGTCTCTATTGTGGAACCTTTGGTTGGGAGAGCAGACAGCTGGGCGAAGTTCTGTGTTTTGAAGGTTATGATCACAGCCGTTTCATAAGTGCTTCATTTCAGCTCTCTTCTGGCGGCAGAAGGGACAGGTGCCGCAGTGGGTCCGATTTCACTGCTCTTAATTTCTTATCTGACCTAGTAGTCAATCAAGGGCGTGAGAGAAGGGACTGAAGGCAAGATGGATGAGTGGGAGGGAAGAGGTTTGGGAGCAAGAAGGTGCAGGGGAGGGTACCAATGTCTGTGAGGAACAGTGCATGCGTGCGTGCGTGCGTGCGTGCGTGTGTGTGTGTGTGTGTGTGTGTGT
>NC_034593.1:117006936-117014801 GCF_900095145.1 Mus pahari | reverse complement strand
TGTGTGTGTGTGTGTGTGTGTTCGCGCGCCCCCTCTCTTTCTCTGTATTGCTAAGACTGACTTTTCTCATCCAGAACCTGGCAGCCCCGCCTGCCACTCTGCACTGCTGTGTGTACGCATGCTGCCCTGCGCAAAATGGATTTCCTAGTGTTAACCATCATGTTCTTTTTTTCCAAAGGGTCTTCTGTAGGATTTCATTTGCAGAGCACAGAGGGCAATATCTAGGGTAATTCCAGGGCTTAGTGGCAGTGATCTTTTGTCAACTCTCCTTGTGAGAGAAATTAAACTTGGTATGAGCACTCGCAATCACAGAGAGTGCAATGCCATCCCTGGCCAATGGGTAGGAAATCCTAAACCTGGGAAGTATTTATGAGAGGGGAAAAAATGAGATGCCATAATATGACAAGAATATATTCATTAAATCTTTCAATTTCCCAGAAACAGAATTCCCACTTCAGTAAAAGGCTTTGAGCAGATTTATCAAGTCAGATATTCTTACTTTTATGAGATTTGACTCCCTATGCTAAAACGAGATATATTTAAAAGCAGGACAGCCTCACAAAAGGGAGAACACTTCTCAAAAAGATGGAGTTAATAACACACTCGCCACCGTGCCTTAGATGAAATACCAGATAAAGTCCACAAGACACACTGAAAACATCTGAATGCGTATGCAGCCACCAAAATAAATCATGCTTTCAAAGTGCAAGGAGAGAGGGAGTGAGTCACTGCGTGTTTTCTTAAACAGTAGTCAAGGCAGTTTTATAACCTCTTATAATTGCAAGCAGTTCCATTTTATTTCGATACAATCAAACAAGAACAGCTTGCATTTAAGGTATTTGCTTGAATATGGCTTTCCCAATTACAGCATGTCTATAGACTAGACTGCTTTCCCACAGATGTCCTTGGTGTATGCTGGGAAATAAGCACACAGGACTACACCCAGTACCACTGCCTTGATTGGTTCCTGATCTTTGAGAATAGCATAGGTGTAGTACGATAGATGTAATTCTAGCCATGGTACAAAGTCGAAATAATTTTATGTAGTGTTTGGTTTAGAATTTCTTAACTCCATTTGTCTCAAACCAGACCAAGGTTTAACAAGGACAATGTTTTCAGCAATGGGGAAACTAAACTTCTCTTAGATTTTTCTTAGAATGGAGTCAAGATCTGGACATTGTCCACTCTGGGAAGTAGAAAAGAGCTGCTTTCAACGCCAATGTGTTTCACTGTTGACCTTTACAGTAAAAAAAACACATGGACTAAAAGCAACCTTGACTTTCAGGTTGTAACTGTGTGACCATTGTAACCGGTATTTGCCTGTGTTCTTGTATAGGTCTTTGGGGGAAAATAGGAGTGGCTGTTATGGTGAGAAGTGGAAGACAAACCTTTGGTTTTAAGTTAGCTCCAGATCCACGATTGAGACTTTTTTTTTTTTAAACAGGAGCCCACAACATCCTAGTAAAATCTCAAGGTTAGGACTACTCTAGCATATTCATAAAAATGTATCCTGGATGAAAATGCTTCTAACTAACTCTTATAATGTCTGTAATATTTAAAAGCACTAAAAATGCTAAAAACAACCCTTCACTTAGGTAGCTTTTATTTGGCCTGTTCTTTATAGTCTTGACAAAAGAGAAACTACCTCCACGAGTAAGAACAGGGAGACAGGATGTTCACAGCTCGACTATACCAAACGGAACCCAGATGTGGCGACTTTATTATAAACGGATGCATATATAGGGCATACAAGAAAAGAACATGACAAATGATGCTAAAATTTGATTTTAGAAAAGCTATTGCTTCCCATGTACGATCTATTTAGTTTATTAATTATTGTTGTTATAATTATTGTGTATGTAAGTGTGAGTGTCGGTGTGCATGTGGAAGACGGGACAAATTTCAGAGTTGGAGTCTCTCCTTCCACCTTGTAGAGGTCGGACTCCTGATTTCTGCAGGCTGAGTGCTAAGGCTGGATTCGCTAGTTCCACTTCTCACTCATTATGGGAGTGCTGCAATTTCGATGAAGGCCACCTCACCCAGAGTTTTACAAAGGTCCTAGGGATCAAACTCAGGTCATTAGAACTGTGGGGCCAGAACTTCCACCCATGATCCAGCTTGCCACCGTTCATTGTTTATTCCTAAGGTCTAACCCCTCGGAGAACAACCACAGTATTTCCTTGGGAGCCAGCCTAGAGTGTAATGATCCACTGTGCACATAGCCAAGGTTGTATTGCTCTTCCCTTTACAACCAGCCAGCATCAGGAGCAGTCAATGTACGGGCTCATGAGAGTGAGCCTTGTGATATCAAGAGGAAGCTTGTTTTCCTGAGTATCCATGGCCAAGTATTGCCATTTTTCCCTACACTTCAATGCTCATTCTCACACCAACGTTATTGGTAGTTGTTTATATCCTTTAGAGTAAAATCTTTTCTTTTTGCATAGTACAGGGTCAAGTTCACCATGCTGCCAATTTTACGGCTCTTGTTTATTCTTTCTCCTTGTATCAGTTCTGCCTTTACCACCTGTGTGACCTTAGATAAATTAGTATCTATGTGTCTCAGCTTCCTACGTGTAAAATAGATGGGGTGCCAATATTTGCACAATAGAGCTTTTATGAGGATCAAATAAGAATCATTTACTGTGTCCTGTGTAGTAAGCACTCAATAAACGCCAGTTGTGTGTAGTAGAATCAATGGCTTCAATGCCGACTGGTGCAAGGTCTACAACAAAACAGGAATTTGTTACTTATTCCTCATGTTTAAATAACATTACAAAAGTGTGGAACATAGCAACCATTACTGAAGCCTTTTTCTGTATCATAGAAAATGCTTTATAGCTGACAGGCTAAACCCCTACCTTAGGACCAAACACGGCATCTTTCTTCTGTTTAGGTTTCTTGATTTTGTCTTTGTTTTAAGGTGTTATGAATTCTGTGTCACAAAATCGTGAAAGGTTATTTAATTTTATCCTAGCAAAGGCGTGTGTGGTTTGGGCTGAGTAAAGGCCATTTTTATTGTTATACTTCATGTAGATGACATGATTTCTCTCCTTACCTCGGTCAGGGTAGCACATCCCACTAGTTATCCCTCCAAAACTGTAGTGAGGCAGAACAAACTGTATTTTTGCAGGCCATGTTCCAAAAGGGGAGAAGAAAGGCAGAAGGAGGAAGGAGGAAATAGGAAGGAGGAAGGAGGAAGGAAGAAGAAGGGAGGAAACCATTGGTTTACCCAGAGCCCTTTGTGGCTTTCTGGCTGGCTGTTCCTCCTCACGTCCTCACTCTGACTACATCATGTGAGTAATAGTTACAATTGGTAGCATACACGTTAAGCTCTCCTAAAAGCTCCTTTTTCCCTTCAAGAACCCACGTAGTTTTCCTTGAAAGATTATCCAGTCTTCATGTAGAGTCTGGGCTTTGTTGATTACATGCTATCGTTTTTATTTGTTTTTGGCTTTGTTTTGATTTTGGACTAAAGTCACCTTTGTCCAGGCATTATGGTCCTACCCCTCCATAGATAAGCTGTACCAAGTTGGATTGGGAATGGGTATATGCTGAATCCCTTTAAGTGCCAGGGACCACTATACTTGGGACCTATTTTGGAGAAACATCAGGGACCCTGCTATTGGCCTCTAAGAGCTTGGGGGAGGGGAGAGGGATCTGTGGCAGTTTTCCAGGCTTAAAAGTCTCAGTGTTCTCTGCTTCCTACAGGGGCTTTGGTTCTGGGCAAACTATTTACACGTGATGGCCATTTCCATGAGTAGATGGGTTCTGTGAGGTCAAAATTCAAGTAAGTTACATGTGTTTCTTGCAAAAAAGACTATCTTCCAGGATGCCGCAGGTCTTCCAGCACAATTGGGAATCTGTCAGTGTGTGGAAATAATGCTAAAAGGGCTCCTGTCTTTGCACTATGCAGAAGCTTCCTCTTTGTATTCAGGAGCCAGCGGCAAAGATGGGCTGACTTTGGGGTGTAACATGAGTGTCCCATGGAAGGGAGATAAGCAGCGAGTAGACTGGTCATTTCATGGTTAGCAGGGTAACCATGGGCTCTAGATAGATTTAAGAGTACACGTGGACAATGCTGCCAGCACCACATGGCCCACTTGAACCCTGCCATACTCCAGTCCTGGACCAAGGCAAGCAGCACTTGCTAACCCCATAGCCTGAAGGGACAGCTGACAAGTACTGACTCCTTCCTTAGGGACTGCATCTAGCTAGCGAGGAGGTAGCAACTTAGGTCATTACATGCACAATGCCAGAGATGCTGCCCTCCCAGACCCTACCCCAAACTTTGGTTTAATTTTGATTCTGTTTTCTCATCTTACTTTTGGTTATTATTTTGTTTTTATTTGGTGTGTGTGTGTGTGTGTGTGTGTGTGTTTCATTCACATTGTTTTAAGTGGTATCCCAGGCTGGCTTAGAATTGTCATCCTTTTGCCTCTGTCTCCTGAGCACTGCAGACATTTGTCATCAGCCCCAGATATTTTTCCTAGCTTTAAAAATTGACAGCTGAATTAGAGTCAGTTTCTTTTATTTCCTTATTTTTTTGTCTTATCAATCTTCTGGAATTTCATACACATGTTTAATGCATTTATACCATACTGCTTGCAACTCTTCCTGGAGCAGCCCCCAGTCCCTTCCCTTCTTCATCTTCTCTTGTTCCCCCTCCTTTCTCACACAACTCACTGGATCTATTGGTACTCTTTCTTTTTGTAGGCAAGACTTCACTTGTTTATATCCCTTTCTGATTTGTAAACTTCTGGACCCTTTAAAATACTGAACTCACTGCAGTTGTCTTGGTGCTTCTCAGAGCTTTGTCCTTGGGTCAGAATCATCCTCATTTCTTGGGAAGTCTTAGAGGACAAAGCCTGAACAAGCCTCAGACTGGCTGAATCAGAAACTGGGTGTAGAGTCTAGCAAGATACGAGTGGACAAGCAATTAGGAGATTCTGACACAAACTAGCCGGTCTATCATCATTGTGAAGCCTCGGAGATAATGGACCGTTTGTAGTCTTCAAAACCCAAAACTTACTGGTACCTTTGAAAAAGCAGATGAGTGAATTAATCATTGTATATTGTACATTTGGGCACATCTGGGTTTATCCCTTTTACTTTTCTTGCTTATAACCCAGTTGTAACTCAAATTCTTGTATGCAATATCTCAGTAAAAAGAATACAGGGGCCGGGCGTGGTGGCGCATGCCTTTAATCCCAGCACTGGGGAGGCAGAGGCAGGCGGATTTCTGAGTTCGAGGCCAGCCTGGTCTACAAAGTGAGTTCCAGGATAGCCAGGACTATACAGAGAAACCCTGTCTCGAAAACAAAACAAAACAAAAACAAAAACAAACAACAAAAAAAAAGAATACAGGGAATCCAATAAGGAGTTGATGTTAATTTGTCAGTATCCTTGTTGAATTTGCCAACATCCTTGTCTGCCTGCCTTCTGCTTTGTAGTACTTGAGGTTCCTAAGGGACTAGAGTCAAGAGAACACACACACACACACACACACACACACACACACACACACACACACACACACACACGGGGTCTGATGTGCAAGTTGAGTACAGCATCAATGGATGCACTCTCTCAGGAAGAGTGGACCTGAGCACTCTGACTGGTTTCCTCTTCCACTACAAGCTTGTCCAGGCTCACAGCCCATTGGATGGTGCTGCTCCCATTCAGGGTGGGTGTTCTCTCTCAGTTATTACACCACAAGTCAGTTGTCCTAGCAAAGGCTCTCACAGAAAACAGCTGGAGCAGGCTGTATTCATCTCCCGGTGTTACTCAGTTCAGTCAAGAGTAAGCATCACATTGACTTTCATTGGCTTACCCATAGAGCAGCAAACTTTCTTTAGAATGTTCCTCAATACCTAAGTGCTTATGCAACCAATCATATCCCATATCTCTGAGTTAAAAGGTCTCCCCACACTTAAACATATATTCAGAATACATTCCAGCTAATCTATATTTTCCAGTAGCTGTGTTTTCTTGGATGAACACCAGGGTCATGGCAAACATTTATGAGGTAGAGAAAGCAAGTTCATCGCATGGGGCCTTGGATCTGAATTTTCTGCTCGTTACTGTTGTCTGCAGTAATTTCTTCATCTGTAATGTGGAGACCATTAGAGCACATACTGACTTCATTGTGGTGTTATAAGGATCAAATAATTTGTCACATATAATATGCTTTGAAGACTACTTAGAAAGACTTACCTGCTTTTCTCTTAGACCACATAAATTTTAGTCTATAAAGCCCCATGAATATTATCCACCCAAAAGGATTTATGTTGGTCAGGAATTACGTGCCCTTGGGTTTCTGCTAATACCACATTTAATTCAGTGTCACCTGCAATTAGGTGTTTTGAATTTAGTATTATTTAGAATGCCAGGCCTTAAAATAGAATGCAAGACCCACAGGGCAGCACATTATGCAGAGCAGAGCATCAAATAGAATAAAAATATTTTAGTCATATGTTGAAAGGAAAGCGGACAATGGTTGACATAATAATATTTATAAAATACAGACTTTTACTCTCCTCTATGTAGTTTCCCAAAATGGCTTTTTATTCTGATGCAAGGCTGCTCTGCATAGCAGGCGAACAAGAGACCTGTCTTGTCAGCACTTGTGAATTGTAATAATTACTTGTGTTGAAAGGTCTCAAAGTCTACCTTGTAGCTAACAAAGGAACCTTAAATACCAAGGCAATGTGTTAATGGCCACAGGAGGTAAATCTAAAGGACACATTGACAGTTAAAGTGATGACCTGAAGTGACATACTAATAGCCAGCTAAATATTGTAATTGGTTTTAGTTCTTGGTGTTTACTGCTCTGTGGCAGAAATCAAAGAGATCATGAGATACATGTAATGTATAGCATATATAAGTTACTGTCTTCCATATGCTTCCTATACTGGTCAGCTGTGTGGTTCTGCCTGCAGAAACAGTGTGGATCCGAACTGGAGAACGAGAACTCCTGAAAAGGAACAGGGCTGCGAAAGGAAACATGGGGCCAAATGTGTGGTTCTGCCTGCAGAACCACTGGATCCGAACTGGAGAACGAGAACTCCTGAAAAGGAACAGGGCTGCGAAAGGAAACATGGAGCCTTGGCAAAATGTCTGATCAAAGCCCNAGTCTTTATTGTCAGGACTGGCTTAAGTACAAAGAAGAGTTCCCAGCATTCCCCTGAGTCCTTTGAAGTTGCCACGGCGTTCTCGCGATGATGGGCAGTCNTGGCAGTGGNGGGCAGGTGTCGCGATGGTGGGCAGGTCCGGGCAGCGGTGGGCGGTCCAGGCGACAGTGGGCGTTGACAGTGGGCGGTTCGAGGACGCTGTGTTCTGGCTGGTCTGGTGCGCTCCGCCTGCGTGACCCCCAGCGTGCCTGTAAAATTTACAGCACAATGTTTAGAGGCAGGACCCAACAGTCAGCATTAAATCATTTTGTCAAACTTTAAAGAAGATATGCTGGAGGTCAATTCTGTACTATCACAGTTCACAAGGATGATTTTAATTCTTTCTTGTACTTAGATTAATCCCAAAGACTTGCCCTGTATTTTCCTCTTAACAGAGGGTGAGTATCTCTTCTAGTCCCCAGGCATGGCTGGGAATTTGGTAGAAGACATTCACAACATACCTAGGGTCCTCTATTGGAGGTTGATATTTTATAATATTTGCTTTGAAAATAAATAAAGGAGAATAAGGCATTTCTTTAAATTAGCGGAGAATCATGTTTTTTTTTTTTTTTTTTTTTTTTAGAAAGATGCTTAGTGTAGCTACAACGGGATAATTCTAGCCCATCTCAAGTTTGCTGTAAAGACCTACACGTTAATATTTGCAATGGGCTTCAGAAGGTGCTTCACAGAGCTAAT
>NC_034593.1:116986471-117006591 GCF_900095145.1 Mus pahari | reverse complement strand
CCTCCTCCTCCTCCTCCTCCTCTTCTTCTTCTTCTTCTTCTTCTTCTTCTTCTTCTTCTTCTTCTTCTTCTTCTTCTTCTTCTTCTTCTCATTTCTATTTTTCATTCCTCAAGTCTCTCCTCTAGGCAGAGGCTTGCTGAATACCTTCAGCAGTAAGGTCTGTGTGCCATACCCCAATTATGTCTTTTTCTCAGGTTGGAGGATAGAAGTGCTAGAATTTTTGGTAGATGGACAGTCAACCCCAACATTATGATTTAAACTGAAAAAAGAAATTAATCCTCTTGGCTTATGGGCATATAATACATATGTGCGCACACGCGCGTGCGCACACACACACACACACACACACACACACACACCATGTGTGGGATGAGAAGTTCAGGATAGGGGCTATAGGACAAAAACCATGCATTATTTGTGTGCTTAATATCAAGTTGCAGATGTAAGGCAGTGTTGTCTGAAAGGGAAAGTGGTGCACACACCCTTTAAAATTTCAGACCGATAATGAGGAAATACTTCTGTAATCCCATCTGTAAAATGTACGGAGGCTCCAGGAGCAGGTCACAAGCTGAGGGGCCATGGCCTCTCCCGCAGTTGTATTTTTATATCACCCAGAATACTTGTGAGAACCAATTAGTGTCCACAAGTCGCCATGCTGCTGTTAAGTGAGCCTGGCACAGGCATCGGCTAATCCTCTGGCAGCTTGTGTGAAGTGCTTAGGAAGCTGGTGTGTCCTTACTCCAACCTTATGCCACTCGAGCCAGAGCTGGCCATTGGCTAGTGGCCCTTTATTGTGCACAGGTGAATTTTTGGTATACAGCGAATCATGGAGGTTTGCACAGACAAGGTGAGGCTCAGAGGTTCTTCAAGGGCCAGTTGTTTTGAGGGCAAAACTATTGTCTTTGGCCTTAATAAATAAGACCAAGGAGAACATTCTAGACATTGAGTTCCCAAGTGCATCAGAAATATGGACAAGAAATAGCACCATGGTTACAAAGAAAAGATTCTCAAGTAAGACTTTACTGAGTAAGTTGGCAAGGCAAACTTGTTAGATGGAAGCTTGGTTCTTCAACTTGTTACCTGTGTGGCTTCCACATTTACTGAACTTCTCTCTACCGTCGTTTTCTTATCTAGAAAATACACCTGATAGAGAGTGTTGTCTTGGGGCTAGTTAAGCTAATGCAGATCATGTGCATAAATAGCCCACTGCTTCTGTAAAGTAAGCCAGTTAGATTTCAAAGCCAATAGACAAGGAAACAAAACACATCAAAATCTCATTTTTTAAAAATTAGACACATGATACTGACGAATCATTAATATTCAGACTAGTAAAATTTGGGTGTATTACCATTTCTCACCCAAATGTAGATTTTGATTCAATTTAGAAAAATAAAAATAAAAATAAGTTCAAAATTTGGGTCAGCAAGGCAATTAATTCAATGGCTACAAGGCATTTCTGACAGTTCAGACCTGACCACTCAAGGTCAAGGCCCAGAACCTGCATAAATGTAGAAGAAGCGAATCCATTCCACAAAGTTGTCTTGAGACATTCACATACGCACTTCCACCAACACATCACACACCCTCACACTAATATAAATAAATAAAGCACTTAAATAAAAACAGAGCTCCCAGGGACTAAGCCATCAACAAAGGAGTACACATGGCTCCAGCTGCATATGTAGCAGAGGACGTCCTTCTCAGGCATCAATGGGAGGAAAGGACCTTGGTTCTATGAAGGCTTGATAGAATTCTCAGTGGATCTTCTGCAACATCTCAGCTTTAAGATGCTGAAGTCTCAGTGGGACCTTCTGCAACATCTCAGTGGCTTTCTTTTCCTTCGGAAGATGAAAGCACTTCGAGGATCATGCTACCTTCCTGCCCTGTTGCTCTTTTAATTTCTTCTCATTTTCTAGAACCTTCTCTCCTGCCCTCAGGTAACATAGTAATCAAATTGGGACAGAACCAAAAAGCTCTGATATTCGGACAAGGCTAAACACTTCTTTTACAGGTCTGATAAATTACCCTCTTGGATTTCCTGAATGTGTACAATTATCTAAGCTAAGCTGTTACCACTCCTGTGTTACCATTTAGGGATGGTGGCTACTATAAAATGTCAAATTATGATGGAAACACTGGCATTAGTATGCATTTCTGGAATACATTCTATAGGAAAAGATATTAGGCCGAAGTAAAAATAAAATTTAGAACTGTTTTATATCTCAATTATATTGTGAACTTTATTTTTGTAATAGGAATAAGCTGGATTTTTTATGCTTTCAATCAATCCCAGTTCAATTTCCTGTCAATTCACTCTTAACCTTCAAATAATAGGGTTCTATGACGTTCATGCTGTCACTGCATAGGTGAATATATTTTTAATAACAAACTAAGGAAAATGTAAATGTTCAAGATTAATTAAACTTTAAGAAGCATCTATGCTGCAGTAGCATTGAGATATCAGAAAATTTAAAGCAGCTGTAATGAAAAAGGCAAATATAATCTTAAACTCTTACTTAAGGCCCATGCTTCATTTAGAGTAGAAAACATTTTCAAACAAAGGAAGTTAATAGGAACAATTGTAGTGGTTTTGATTACTACTTAAAAACGTAACTCTTCAGGATAACGAATTCCTCTGCCATAAATAAATGAGTAGCAATGTGGGTGATGATGATGATGATGATGATGTACTGACTAGTTTTATGTCAACTAGACACAAGCTAGAGTCATCAGGAAGGAGGGATTCCTCAATTGAGAAAATGCTTCAATAAGATTCAGCTGTAAGGATTAATTAGTGACTAATGTGGGAGGGCTCAGTTCATTATGGGTATGGCTTCCACTGGGCTGGTGTGGCCCTAGATTCTATAAGAAAGCAGGCTGAGCAAGCTATGAGGAACAAGCCAGTAAGGATCATTCCTCCATGGCCTCTGCATTAGCTCCTGCCTCTGGGTTCCTGCTCTGCTTGAGTTCCAGTCCTGACTTCTTTCAGTGATGGACAAGGATGTGGAAGTACAAGCCAAACAAACCTTTTCCTCCCCAGCTTGTCTTTGGTCATCATGTTTAGTTGCAGCAATAGAAACCATAAGAAATAATATTTTAAGAAGCTAAAACAGTTCATTATAGCTTACAGTTCTAGATAAGGATAGGGAAGACATGACAATAGACAGGGAAGGCGTGGTGGCAGAAACAAGATGGAACAGGAAAGTGAACACATTTTCATATACACCCAGGAAGGAAAGAACAGGTTATAAAACTCTCACAGCCTGTCCTGAGTGACACAATCCCCCCAACAGACTCTACCTTCTAAAGATTCGATAACCTTCTCAAACAGAACCAGTAAATGGGGACCAAATGTTCAAATTCATGAGCTATGCGGGATAGTCACTCATAGGTTCATGGTCACCTCCCAATGCAAAATGCATTTAGTCTAGCTTCAAATGTCTCCACAGCTTTTAACCGTCTAAACACTGTTCAAAATTCAAAACCAAAAGCCTCTTCTGAGATTCAAGGCAATCACTTAACACACTGTAAAACCAAAACGAAACGAAACAAAACAAAAACAAATCACACACTTTCAAACGCAATGGCCCAGAATATACATTCCCATTTCCAAAGGGAGGAATGGAAGCATAATGGGAAAAGATTGGACCAAAGAGAGATGCAAAGCCAACAGCGCAAGCACCAAATGCTATCGTTCCCTGTCTGCTAGCTGGAGCTAGACACTGAGACTGGTCTGCCCCTCCAGTGTTGCTGCCAGAGCCATGCATCACTCACCCACCCTCCCTGTGTGCAGCTCTACTTGGAGAATGTGTCATATTTCTGGCATCTCTGACATCTCCGGGTCCCGACTTCAAGACAGTTCCACCTCTACAGTTTCATGCAGGTGGTCCATTTTTCAGGGATTCTGACCCTGCCTGGCCTCCGAGGCCCTCAGAAAAGGAGGAAAGATCCACGATCTGACCAATCTTGTACTGTTCATGCCTTCAAAACCTTGACTCTGGTGTTACAGGGGGTCGGGGCGTTAGGAGCTTCACAGGGTGAACCAAACTGGTCTTCTGGAAGAGCGGTACTCATTCTTAACTACTGATCCATCTCTCCAGCGCCTTGGGATAAGTTCCTTGTCCCATATTGTGTATCAATAAATCATCTGGAGAACGAGGAAGAAGACGGAACAGTATAATTAATACACAGAAGAATATAGCAATCCTGAAATTGGGATTTCCTTCAGCCCTTTGGCACACTTTGTTTTCTATTGTATTCCTTTGGCAGCATCTTAATGTCTGGCACTTTATGATCTGATTACATTGAAACTGAGTGTTGGTAAAGATAAGAAGGGTCATACAGTGGCTTGTTTTTCTCTGTGGGTAGAGAAATTGCCTTAGAGGAAAAACTATGTCCAAATCTCAATGCTGCCCCCTCATAAAAAATAACTAGAGTGTAAGTAAGCTCTTAAATAGCAGACATACTTTGTCAGTTTAGTGGTGTATCTATGGTGTTTGCAAACAGGACTGGCATACAAGTCGTACCCAAGAATCACTTGCAGAGAGAAGAAATGGAGCCTTGGTTGCACCAAACTGGGTGTGTGGAGTAGTTCTCTTCTGTTGGGAATCCCTGGGTACACAGCACCCGGTGTGAAGAGAGCCCGAGTCTATCTCTGGCTTTCAGGCTCTACTGACTTGATTCCCTCTATTCCCTGGTGATAGTCCTCTTCCTGCAGGAGATGTTCATCTGCTTCTGTGAGGTGGTGATAGAGAAACCATCTGTCAGTTGTTACTCTTTTCATTCGAAAGCATCGCCTCTGCCTTCATCCAAAGATCTTTCTTTTCCTTTCCTGCCCCACCTTTGTGCTTTGTCCCGGACTTCAAATGAGGAAGCAGTCCTCATTAAATGAGAAGGCTGTTTTGTGAATTCAGAACTAGTTACAACGAGAAGTTTTCATGTTGTTGAACACAGCTGTGGTTGTAGGTCTTGTGGCAATTTTGAATGAAATGACCTCACAAGACCACCACAAGCATCTTAAAACATTTACTTTAGGAGGAGCTAGAGAAAGTACCCAAGGAGCTGAAGGGGGCTGCAACCCTGTAGGTGGAACAACAATATGAACTAACCAGTATCTCCTGAGCTTGTGTCTCTAGCTGCATATGTAGCAGAAGATGGCCTAGTCAGCCATCACTGGGAAGAGAGGCCCCTTGGTCTTGCAAACTTTATATGACCCAGCACAAGGGAAGGCCTGGGCCAAGTAGTGGGAGTGGGTGGGTAGGGGAGCAGGGGCAGGGGGGGTATAGGGAACTTTTGGGATAGCATTTGTAATGTAAATAAAGAAAATAATAAAAAAAAATTTACTTTAGAACAGATTCACTGAACACTGATGCTAGAGTCTCAGTCTAGTAAGGTGACAGACATCTGCAGAAAAAAGAGCAACACATGAAAGAAGTAGGTGTTAGTAGGTTCAAAATATCAAAAAAGGGATCAGTTATGCTTAGCAAAGTCAGAGGGAGCCACACAGGTGTCCTGCTTGAATGAACTGAGGAGAAGCACAGGTATGAGGAATTGGACTGAGCTGCAGCAGCTGGAAAACAAACCAAAACAGATCCTTGCTTGCAGGAGCAAGGACACATTCCAAGCATGGAAGTGCAAGATTGCAACTGGGAGGCTGCAAGTTTGCTAGAACACATATTGACTTTGGAATATAGATATGGCGAGAACGTGGATTCCAAAACAGAATAAACAAGACAGATGAAGCTGGCATTTAAGAGACCTTTCATGCATGGAAAGAGATAGGGAATTCTGATGAATTTTGAGCATGAAGAATGACATCATAGTTTATTCAAGTTAGAAGAAAGTCTTTGTGCTTTTGTCAAAAGTAATAAGGCTGGTATAAAACACCACGTTCTCTTCTCTTCCCTATCTTTACTGCTCCCTCCTCTACTTTCTTAAAAAAAAAAATCCATTAAAACCAGACAAGACTGCTAATACAGAAACAATTTAGGGATTGGAGAAAGAGAGAGCTCAGTGGGCAACATGTGCGCTATGTAAGAAAGAACGAGGACCTTGTTTGGTTCTCATGCACATTCATAAAAGATGCCATGGGAGTGTATTCCTATGATCCCTGTGCTGGGAGACAAAGGCAGGAGGACCCCTGAGGCTTAGTGCCCTCCTAATCCCACCAATCAAGTGAACTCTAGGTTCAGTGAGAGACTGTTGAAAAATAAGGTCGGAGATACTGATGTTAACTTTTGGCTTTCAAAGCCATGTGCATGGGAGAACACGTGCGCACACACAGACAGACACACGCACACTATACTACAACACTCACATGGACATATGCACACACACAAAGAAAAAATAATAATAGTAACAATAATAATAAATAAAAATGAAATTCCAGCACTTTATATATTAAAGTACATTATCTCTTTAGTCTTTGAACAAACATGAGTCATTATTATTATTATTATTTACTATTGTTATTATTATCATTCTTCAAAGAGCAAACTTAGGTTTGAGGAAGTGAATGAACTTGACTTAGGTCCCAGGAGTAGTAAGAGGACAGAGCTAAGCAATGTGACTGCAGAGTGTGACCTCCTGTTAGGTATTGTGACGTCCTGTTAGGTATTCATGGGCCCACTGATGCCAACATTCTCGAACTTGCTGTGAGCATTCTTACTTGCTGCAGGAGGATATTAAGCACCTTCCTTAAGACTTACTTGTTTATTTCTGGTCACTTCCAGTTCTAGTGTAAAACCCAGAACTGTCTTCTCATGTTTTTCTCCTGGGGTCACAGATAAGCCCAGACTTGTCTGTGTCCCAGCTTAGACTCTGGCTGGTGTAATCGTTGTTACTTCATACTGACTCCTGTGGAATGTGCCAGCCTCTGAATGGCTATTCTGACCTATCTGCTAAAACCAACAAGTTTTCTATGTTTAACTATTCTCTGATATAGTTATTAGTTCATAGATTTCAAAACAAAGAATTGAAATAACTTTCTATCTTCCTATTTCCCTCTGTCTTCCCACCATTATGAAAAATTAAAAAAAAAAAAAGAGTCATTTCAAGTTAGGGTCACAAATGAAGGTGTAAAGAAGAGCCTGAGAGGGGCTACCAAGATAGCTCAGCAGTTAAGAGCACTAGCTGCTCTTCCAGAGGACCCGAGTTCAATTCCCAGCACCCACATGGCAGCTCACAGGCGTTTGTAACTTTGGTTCCATGAGAGCTGACATCCTCACACAGACACACACACAGGCAAAATACTAGTGCACATAAAATAACAATAAGTTATAGCAGAAGATGGCTTAGTCAGTCATTGTTGGGAAGAGAGGCCCCTTGGTCTTGCAAACTTTATATGCCCCATACAAGGGAACACCAGGGCCAAGAAGTGGGAGTGAGTGGGCAGGGGAACAGGGNGGGGGGAGGGTATAGGGGACATTTGGGATAGCATTTGAAATGTAAATGAAGAAAATATCTAATAAAATAATTAAAAAATAACAATAAGTTAATAAAAAAAGAATCTGAGATCACATTTAGCTATCTTAGAAAAAGAAAATAATTTAAAAAATGTTACTGTATGTGTGTACATGTATGACATTTGTTTTGTTTTGAAGGAAGGCACACACACGTTATGAAAGATGCATGAGCGTCAAAGGCCAACTTGGGGGAGTTGGTTCTTTTCTCCCCTGTTGGTCTTGAGATTAAATTCTGATTATCAAGCTTACCTGTAAGGCATTTTTCTCTGCCAAGCCATTTCATTGACCCAGAAATTAAAGACACTAGCAAGAATAAGTTGCTCTTCATTATATTTTAGATGAAGAGCTAAAACAAATCCCAAACTCCCATCACAGATTTCAGATAAAATAATATCTGAACAGGAAACCTTTACAAATGATGCCAGTCATTGAGCTTGGGGCTCTTATTTTTACCTATATGGAGCATTCTTGTGTAAAGTTCAATAATTACTCAACTCTTTTATGGTTCAATGGTTATCTCTTTTGATAAAATGATAGCTTTTTAAGGAAAAGCAGTTCTTATTTTTAGACATTTATTTTCCTTTCTCCTTCCCTCCTTCTCCCCTTCTCTCCCTCTCCCCTCTCTCTTGTGCATGTACCCTAGTGCACATGTGTGCATGTGGGGAGTCTGAATATTGTGTTAGATCCTCTGAAGCTACAGTTACTGCCTCATGTGAATATTAAACTAATGCCTTCTGGAAGAGCAGCAAGGACTCTTAGCCCACCGAACTGAGCCATCTTTCCAATTCTAAGAAACATTTTAAAATCTTAGTTACAACTGTAGCATCAGTCTTGAGAATAGGGCATCAATGCCAGCAGAATCCCAGTGCATACGTACTGCATACACAGAAATATGATTCCAAACTGATAGGGGCAGCATTTGACTCTTGTGGCCAGAGGCATGAGCAGAGTTGATGGTACTCTTTGGAATCCCATCTCAGGAGTGGGTCTGTTCAGAAGAACACAGGCACATTATGTACCATGGTTGAACATCCCCTGACTGCTAGGTGCTTCTTGCCACCCTATCTTAATTTAAATGAGGCTTCACCCAGTGTGTCACTCTGCTTTTAGTCTTGTTGGCCCAAGAGCAGCAGCAGCAGCAGCAGCAGCAGCAACAGCGAGGATGAGGATGCTTTAGTG
Source organism: Mus pahari (assembly GCF_900095145.1). NCBI lineage: Eukaryota > Metazoa > Chordata > Mammalia > Rodentia > Muridae > Mus > Mus pahari. The sequence goes on along the minus strand of NC_034593.1, from coordinate 116,997,949 downwards.
GGAAGCAGGAGCCTGGGCTTTTTTGCTTAATTGTTTCTAAGGGACAATTTCAGCAGCTTCTGCACTGATTGGTTGATTTGCAGCACAAAAGCTCGCACCTTCTCCACAGGGAAACTCCAAATAGTTTTCTAATACCAAGACACGCTTCTGAAAGAACACAGTTTAGACTTTTGAGCGGTCATTTGAAGATCCCATTAAACACTGCCTACCATTGGAATATACATTCTGACCTGTGCAGTCGATCTCATCTCTGCCTGGAGTCACACATGGCCTCTTGTCAGAGCTGTACACTTTTAGCATGTAGGCTCAGGAACCCTCAGGAACCCTAATTTCCACATAAGTGGGTTTTAAATTCTTCCTTCCCGTGGTGGAGATGAAATCCTTGTGAACGGAAGAAACACACACTTTGGAAAACAACACGGAGGACTCTGGATTATTTAAATGCTCCTTCCCGAATGTTCCCTGGTAGCTCTGTGCTGTCCTGCTGCAACTACTGCAATCTAAGAAGACACAGAACACTTAGCACACTTGGCAGAAGACCTGAAGTAGTGCTAAGGGCACTCAGGTTACCAACCCAAGGACTAATCTGTCTGAGGTTAGAAAGTCAGAGGGACCTCTAGAAGATTGAATGATATGTTTTCCCAAGGGTCGTCATAGCTGTTGCTCTGCAGTGGCTTCTTCCATGTTGCCTTCATTTCACCGTGCTTTAGTTAGGTAAACACATGGTGCCAACGGGACACCCACACAAGGCATGTTTGTCCTTCCGCAGGGAGTAGATGGCGTCCAGAAAGAAGGTGACTAGCCAATCACCTCCTGTGACTTATTTACTTCTACTCTAATGAGTAGGTCCACCTCTAGTCTAATTCTCCTATTGTTCTTTGCTTTCTGAGCAAATAAATAAGCTGTGGAGATTATTATTTAATTTTGATCTCAGCTGGATTCCAGCTCTGTTTTCTCTCATGCCTCCCATCTCCTCTGGCAGACATGGCAGAAAACAAGGTTCGCTGTGCTGAGAATGAGCCATCAGTCTAAGAAAAATGGTGGAACAGCTTGGGGCTTTCCAGAGTAACTGGACAGGAAATATCCTTGACAAACACAGACATATTGGAAACAGTAGCTCGGGAGTCTTAGCTACCTCCTGTTTTGTTCTGCTGGATCAAGAGAGGGCATGATGTTGACTCTGTTTGTAAAAGGAGTCGCCTTTGCCACCTCTGGGATTGCTCCCAGAGAAGAGATAGAATGAAAGGCCTGACAGGAAGTGGCAGTGATGCCCACAGCCCCAGCTGGCATAACTTCAGAACACTGTGGAGGATAGTGTTCCAAAGAGATATTGCAATGTGCCTCTGGTAAATGCTGTACAAATAGACTTAGGGCCGCTCTACAGGAGGCAAAAATCAGTCCCAGGAATAGAAAACGAACAGAAATAGCAATACCAACAACAAAAACCTCTTGTCAATAAGCTACTGCAAGAAACAACCAAACTACACGGTTGTAAGCCACTGAAATCCTCCGAATATGAGACACTATCTCTGGGAGGCCTCAGAGAGGCCACCAGATGACTGTCCAGCAACTCCGGACATAGATCTAATGAGTGAAGGCTCCCTTCGGTGTGAGGTGGCCAGGCTGATTCTTGATCAAAACTGATGGGCAGGATTTATTTTTATTCAAGAGCATTTCCCTTTCTGTATCTTATCCACCTTAATCCATCTATAGGACTCTCCATGGACTAGCTCTTCCCAGCTGTGTTTGTTTAAATAAGAATGGCCCCTGTAGGGTCATGTCCTTGAAAGCTTGTTTTCCAGTTTGTGAACTTTTGGGAAGGATCAGAAGATGTGGCCTTAGTGGAGGAGGTGTCTTGCCAAGGGGTGTGCTTTGAGGTGTCAAAGTGCAGTCCAGGCCTCAGGTCCCTCTCTCTGCCTGCAGATCAGGATATGGCTCTCACATCCATCTCCAGCACCATTGCTGCCTGCCTGACTCCATGCTTCCCACCATGACGATAATGGACTAACCTTCTGCAACTGCAAGCAAGGCCCTGATTAAATGCTTTCCTCTATAAGAGTTGCCTTGGTCATGGCATCCCTTAATATCAGTGGAATAGGAACAACGACAACATCTAATAGCCCATCATCACTAACCATTCTTGTCTGATTAGCAAGCTAAGCATTACTCTACAGCTGGCAGTCCTCCCTTCATTGCATGCTTTCTAGAACTTTGACTTTCTGAAAGTGAATACATATGCTTTTACAATGTATATAAACTTCTCTGAGATATATGTATATATGCATGTATGTGACATAATGTTTCTTAACCATGTAAAGCTAAATTATTGCTTAAAAATATCTTTGTCACATTTCATATAAAACTGAGTTGAAGACCAGACAACCCTTCAAACATAGCAAACATGTTTTTGCAAGCTGATGTTTTTGAACTATATTGAATTCTTTGTATAGTATTAGTGTACTATCAATAATAGCAGAGTAGGGGCTGGAGAGATGGCTCAGTGGTTCAAAACACTGGCTTATCTTCCAGAGGAACTGGGTTTGATTTCCAGTACCCACATAGTAGCTCACAACCTTCTGTAACTCAAGTTGCCAGGGATCTAGTGTCCTCTTCCGGCCTTTATGTGTACTGCATACATGTGCTTGCTTCCTAGACTTGCAAGCAGGTCAAACACCCATAGACATAAAATAAAATATTTGAAACAGAAAAAACAACTTGGGCAATGCATATGTACATATCTTGGGCAATGCATATGTACATTTCTGTGCCTATGCATATGACATATTTGCACAGCCAGACTTTCTCAAGGTTTTTGTTTGACTGTTTTATTTTGCTTTGGTTTGCCTTCATAGCCAGTTGCTTGAGACACGCTTGCTTAAGTAAATTGATGTTCCTATTTTCAGTGGCTTCTGCTCTGAGAACAACAAGAAATCTGTGTCCAATGGAGATTGACCTTTATACATTTTCCAGTAGAAAGGTGCTCAGTATCACACCTTTGATGCCAAGGAGCAGCCAGAACTGTAAGCTACCCTTTTCTTGTTTTTCACAGTGACACCCACTGATCCACTCCTGGCACCGTGTCCCTGCATGTGTTGTGGATTGGACCCGATGAAAGGTCCTTCGCTGTCAGCCCAGGCCGTGCTTTTCTATGTCAACCTGTTGGCAACCGCAAGCTGTTCCATCTGCCAGATGACTCAGCCCAGATGGGAACACCCAGAGGAGAAGATGTGCACTTTGTGTTGCAAGAAGATATTGGGTGACGTGACATGGTTGTCACAGGTGTATGATTATGTCTTAAAGTCTAGAGAGAGTGACAAGTGAGGCCTTCTTCTTCTTCTTCTTCTTCTTCTTCTTCTTCTTCTTCTTCTTCTTCTTCTTCTTCTTCTTCTTCTTCTTCTTCTTCTTCCTCTTAAGTTTAAAATATGGGAATTGCTACTCAGCTCAAAGCAGAAACAGTCTGAAGAAATGTTATGATCCTCAAGAAGGAAGCCACACTTTCTCTGAGTGACAGAGAACAATTTCCTGGCCCAGTCAGACAGAGGTAGGTCATAGGTATTGCAAGACAAGTCCACATTAATAGAGATTTAATTCAGTCAAATGCAATAATAGCTACATATTAGTGATAATTGTAGACAAAAAGAACAATGTGTCCTAGTAAATAAGATGCTGCCTATAATTCCAAAATCACACACTAGGGTCTGAAAAACCAAAGGTGTACTTTGCTTTCTCATTTTCAAAACTGGGTTTGGTGCTTTGTTTAGTGTTTGATTCCTTTTCTGTATGAACGCTTACTTGAGTCGAATCTGAATATACCCTTTGAATTTAAAAGACTATTTTGCCTGGGCACTCACCAACTAATACTTTATGGAGAAGCAAACAAGCTTTCCCCTCAGCAGGCAGCTACAACACCTTCACTTTGAACAGAGTGGCAACTGCCCAAGGAGGACATCCACCTTGAAATTTGCAGGCTCGCACAGATCCACAATGATACAGGTCAAAAAGGAGGGACATGCAGAACTCCAACACAAATCCCTGCCAGGGGCTAATGACCTGATAATTTGAGTGCTATTGGGCCTACCACTGGTGCTGCTGCCTGCTGACTACGTGGGTGATGGATATGAGGGTACCATAACTTGTGCTGCTTGGGTCTTGTAAACTTGACTAAGGTGGTGAGGGCATGAAGAAAGGACAGACTCACAGACCCACGTGCAGAAAAGCTGGGATCGGGTGGGCTATGTGCACTCTGATTACGAGTACGACCCAGAACTCCAGCGTGTTTATTATGTGCAGTACGTGGGAATGGGTTAAGTAGCCTTGGTTGGAGGTCTCTATAAGAAGCTGCAGTTGCTAAGTTTTGCACACACTGGTCAATTGCTGGTAATCACTGGTTTCTGAGCCTGAAGAAAGGTTTGCCAACTTCCCGTGGGTCCCTTGACATGGCTTAGCAATGTACATTTACTCAGGTTTTACTTCTTACATGCTCTCCCAGGGGGGCAGCCATGTTGGTGCTAATCAAGATCAGAGACGCCTGTTCTACTGCTCTGGAGCCTTACTATAACTAGCCACTGGGTCTCCCAGCAATGTCACACCCCAGACTTTACACCATCACTGGCTGGTATTAATTTGTGCACCCCAAATCTTCCTTTCTGTGTTTCCCATTGCACCTTTTCTGATGCCTGACAGTATGACAGAGAAGGAAAGACTCAGGCAGGGCTCCATGCAGACTCTGTGGTTACCAAACCTGTCAACCCACCAAGAGCTAACACCTGCTGGCATCTCATGCTGGCCTTGCCTGATGGCTCCAACTTAACTTTGCTCCCCACTTTTATATTACTATGCTTTATTTACTGCTTGATTACGGCCTAACCTCTCTCCACGCCCCCTTTTGTTCGTTTACTATAGGCGATTCCATCTCTGTGGCTTGGAAATAATTACCCAGGTAGCAAGACATTCATTATAAGCATTAGATGAAACAGAAGCAGCAGCAGCAGCAGCAGCAGCAGCAACATCATCAGCATTCCACCCATTTATATTTTTATCCTAGATAGTGATTTAAGTCAACAACAAAAAAGCAAAGACAAACATTCATATAAGCAAACATATTTTTCCTGTACCTAATAACCTAACAGCTCGTGATTTTATTTTATTTCATTTATTTTTTTCCCTTTTAAAAATGAGTTCTCAGAGACTATTGCACAATGTGTTTTGATCACACTCACCTATCTCCTGCAGTTCTACACAGACTACTTGTCTTTCCACCCAACCCCCCTACCCCCTTTAAAGCCCAATGAGTCCAACTTAAGCTGCAATCTACTTTTGAATGTATGGCTTCCCACTATACTGTGGTTGACCTACCAGGGACCACACTTCTTAGAGAAAACTTACTTTCCCTTTCCCAGGGGTTATCAATTGGCCATAAAGCTTGGCACAAGGCTTTGTGCTTACCTCTTCCTCCATGCTGGTATTTCATCTGGCTTGAGCTTGAGCAGATTGTGTGCTTCTCATCACAACTGCTGTGAATTCCTATGTGCAGCTTTGCCTGCTGTGGTGGAAATCATTGTTTACCCAAAGTCATCCTCTTTCTCTGGCTCTTACTCTCTGTCCTTTTCCTGCAAGGATTCCTGAGCCTTGGGAGGAGGCAGTGTGGCATAGATGTTCCATTTAGTTCTGGTCCTTCCCCAATCTCTTATTCTCTGGACCTTGACTCTTTACAGGTCTTTCTGTTAATTGCCATATATTGTATATAGAAGTTTCTTTGTTGAGGATTGAAAGATTAAAAAAAAAAATCTGTGTCATTAGATTTCATCTTATTCCTATGTGCATTAGGAAGTATACTAGTATTGTTTTCCCCTAGGGGCTATGACCTGCCTAGCCTTGTGTTATTGACCCAGTAACACTGCCAGGTATGGCTTTCATTATGTGCCCTGGCCCTTAAATATAGTCAGAAAGTAGCTGTTTACTCGCATGATGTTCATGCCACTGTTGCTGAACCAGCAGATATGCCTTGCCACGCCAGTAGTTAGTGTAACTCATGATGTTCATGACTGGGTAAGATCGATGACTACCTTTCAGCTACAGTGGTGTGTACAACATCTTCTAGTTCGTGGGAACTCAAGCTTGTAGAGATGAACCTTCCATATGAGTATCAGCTTAATTTCTCCACGTTCTATGACTCAGGTATGTAGTACTTTCAACAGGGTCTTACTGTAAAGTTCTGGCGGGGAACAAGGGACTTTGGGAATCTAAGGGCTCTCACTGGGCAACTATAGCCAAAGAACTTTAGAGAAACCTCTGTGGAGCACAGCAGGGATTAATGTCCCATGACTGGAGGATTTGGCCTCGGAACAGCGATAACTGGGCAAAGTTTGATGCCTGGTATGAGAAAGTAAGTGTAGAAGTGTCTTGGGGCTTTGTTCAGATGCAGATGTGCCCAAGGACGTGTGGTTTAGACAGATGAGGATGCAGGCTCGAGCCCATCAGATCTCCTGGAAAACTTGGAGTGGACAAGAAGAGGGAGGCTTCTGTCCCCTTCAGGGACCCCAGTACTTGTCCCTTCACCTAGGGTTGTCTTTTTGGATTCCATGCTATGATGTAGCTTTAAGAATTGGAATAAGGTTGATCATGAGAAAATGAAAAAAAAATTACTAACATTCTTCTATATCTGGATCAAAACAAGGTGTACAATGGAAGAATTTGTCTCAGAATTTTCAATTTCTAAAAAAATTCTTTTGCCATGGCTATAATGTGTTTGTATGTAAGAGTGAGTATTTTGATGTGTTCAATAAGGGCATACTTCTTATAAATGGTAATACTCTTAATTTCTTAGGACCTATAAAATAGTATTTTTGGTCTATTAAATGAGAAACTACTTTTTATATGACACTATTCATAAGAGTTATAATATAAAAATTTCATTAATCTATGAACTTTAACATTGCATATATATATATATATATATATATATATATATATATAATATATATGCTCTCCCAAAGCAACTTCTAAAATTAAACTAAAAATTTATTTCATTTTAAATAATATTCATGAATAACAAAGTCATAGGAAATACAGAGGCTTTATATTAATCATTATTCTTCTAAATAGTGACATTAAAATCCCTTTAGTAGACTAGTTGTTTCAGATTACTTTTCTGGAAACAATCTTAGTTTGGTCTTAATTTCCTGACCATCCTACCTCCACCTCTTTAGCACACCCTGTGAGTGTGCCCCTGCACAGCCCAGCTTCAAAAATATCCTCAATGTATAAGTGACAAATATAAGATTTGTACGAATAAAATAAGACAAAATAAAAGTCACAGGAAATACAACCGCAACTCGCAGCAGCCTTCAAAATCTAGGTGTGCTTACAGTGTCATGTTCTAAAAATGGCTGCTATTAGGTTTTAGTTACAATAACTAATACCTTGCATTTTAAAGATAAACTTTCACTTACAGTTGTGACATTTGGAAAATGATTTTAAGATCACTGTTGATGTCTACTAAGCTTGCTTAATGATAAATCAGGCTCTGAATCGGTGTCTTCCCAATGGATGTCTTCTGCCTTGATCAAAATAAATAAATAAATAAATAAATAAATAAAGCCATGCCTTTCAAAGGACAAATTTTAATTAAATATCGATAAATGTTACATAAAATAGGAATCCAACCAACATTTGAGTTTAGGGCTGACAAGTGGCATAAAATCTTTTAAAAAAATTCTGTCTTTAGAATGGAAACCAGGAAAGGGAATAACATAAAAAAAAAATCTAAAAAACATTTTTGCCTTTATATATGAATATGCATGTTCATGTTGTCTGCATGCACTTGTGGTTTTTGTACTGTTTACAGGGTACCAAATTGTCTTATAAGTAATGGCCTCATGAAGTCGATTGTTAACTGCGCCCGAACTCTTCTTTCTTCATAGTATAATTGACATTTTAAAACAACAAGAACAACAGCAGTAATGACAACCAAAAACCAGTAAATAAGAAAGGAGATAAAGCATTTATAGATACAAAATAGAATTTCAGTAAAAGCCAAAAGAAAGTGCTCTGAGAGGAGAGGATTTTCTGTGACTTTAGTCTTAAGGTTTATGTGGCCATCGATTAATCTTGTATTTTACTTTTATTGTGTAAAATTTATATCTTCTAGGGTACATCTTACTTTCAAATGAAACTTTTTAGGATGCAGAAATTCCGACCACGTCTTAAACCACAGGAAACCTAAACCTAAAGTCCCTGTTCCTATCAATGTATAAAGACAAAAGGGTTTTGTGACCCCACTGAGACAGGGACTGTGCCCCCTCATAAGATCCAAGAACTTACAGAAGATTGATTGAGCGTCACCCTCCTGCTCATCAACGTTTTATGTGACTAGGACTGCCAAGCAGAAGTTGCGGCAGAAGAGAAGGAAGGACTGAGCAGACACTCAGTAAGAAGAGGTTATTCCTGAGACTGTAAACCCAGTCAGAAATCCACGCCTGGGAGAGGCCTGAAGAGGGAACTCATCGCTGTTGTTTAGCTAAATGGTCATACTATCAAATTGCCTTATTAACGTATGTTTTTTTTTTATATTCATAGACAAATGTTGGTCTTGGCTTTAGTCAGAGTAGTGTCTCTTTGTAGGGCACTGTGGTGCAAGCTGAGATTCATGGCTGCCAAAAGTTCTGAAAAAAAGCAGTGACAGATGAGTGCTCATCTCATAAATAGGACATTTATGCCCTTTCCCCTGTAAAGTTCAGGAAGTGTGATGGAAGAGAGAGTCAGAAAGAATGTAACCGTCAGACAATGAAGAGAAGGGCCACTAAAGGCCATCTTCAGTGCATGCATGACAATCTTGATCTCCCAGCAGATATAACTGCCTTTACTGGGCCCTGTGCAAGACTGAATCTCTCAGCAGTCAATCAGAGATGGGGAGGGGCCCTCCAGGACCCCTCCCAACCATTGGCTACTGATGGATCTGGCCTGGGCAGCAGTCATTGTCATCAGTTGTGTACCTACTTGGAGACCCACCAGGTTCCAAATCCGTAGTCACATAGACCTGCCCAGGTTGAACTCGGTGGGTCATAAAACAAAAGAAAGACATAAATAACATATTTAATAAATCATTTAAAAAGATAACATGCTGTTTTTTTGCATATGTTGCGAGATGAATATGCACCAAAAGGTTTATCTTAGTTAATAATCAATCAGCAAGACTAAAATTGAAATAAAGGCACCATTCACAATTAGAGGTGCTGAAATGTATTTATGAATGTGCAAAAACTTAGTCTATATCCACATGGCAATAGTCACCTGCAATGGGCATCTCAGTTGGCAGCAGTTCTTTTCTTCTCTCAGTGAGCGGTAGGTTTTCTTTAAGCTAAATACAACCCACAGAGTTGTGCACTGTCTCTTCAAAGGCCAACATTCCAATAGCATCAGGTCACTCATTGCACTGAAAGTCTATCCTGTGACCTGTTTCTGCCTTAAGTTTTGGTCTATCCTGGCTCCAATGGAAAAGATGTTTTAACAACCAGTTTTAAAGAAATCAATCAATTACAGGGACAGTGGTCAATCAGAGGGCCATGGGGCGTTATGTTGTCCCTTCCTCAATTCGACACCATCATCCATACATCTATAGCTATATATCTTCCCTAGTATTTGTATGCTATTAATGCTCTAATCTGATCACGGTATATGGCTTCCCAAGTTCTACACACTTCTGTGTTCCAGAAGAGAGAGATGGGCAGCTGTCTGTGGCTGCCTAGGGCTCTGGCTGTTTAGGCTCGGCAGTCTCCAGCCCAGCTTGTTGTCCTGATGGCTTAGGAAACGGATATACTAGCACACCTGTAATCCATTCATGGCCCATAGTAATGCAAAGCTTTGGCATAGACAGTGGGAAGCTGTCCAGGTTTACAAAGCTGCATTTGAAGGAGTTTAAGCTGACAGTAGCATGTGTGTGCAGAGAGTGTTTGAAGCAGGAGGATAACAAGTGATTACGTGAGTCCAGGTGTGAAGTAATGAATACTTCCAGTAAGACAGCACAAGACAGTCAAGGGACAGAATTTGCGGGAAATGAAGAAAGACAGATGATATTCTGGTGTTGAGCCTGGGTGAGGGGGGAAACGATGAAACCCCCCTCAAGAGGCATGCAAGGGAAAAGCCAGAGAGAGAGAGAGAGAGAGAGAGAGAGAGAGAGAGAGAGAGAGAGAGAGCGAGCTTGTTCTTGGGAAGAAAGATCAGTTTGATATACTAAGTGCAAGGTGATGAAGGAGTGGCCCGGAGAAGGTGGAAATTAACATGTGAGAAGGGGCCATAGTGAGAGTGCAGGGCTGCAGGTACCTGCTTAAGGCCTGCCTATGAATGAGAGACTAGTTACAATCATCAGAGTAAGTGTGCGCTCGCTCTCAAGAGTCCATCAGAGAATAAACACAATCCGAACGCTCAGCCTTGGGGCAATCCTTTACCAGCTGTGCTTCCCAGACCAGAAGGCAGCTTCTGCATCGAGGGGAATTTACTAGAAATATGGAGGGTTTTTTTTCCTGGCCTCACTCCAGGCCCACTGAACTAGAAGCTTTGGAATTAAAGCACAGTAATGCTTTTTTTTTTTTTTTTTTAATATTTGTTTATTTAATAAGCTTTCCATGGTGTTTTAATGCATGGCCAAGTTTGCAATTTCTGTTCTTGGGGTTGTATCCACACTGTTGATGCAGATGATGCACACAGAGCCAATAGGAGAGAAGGAAGCCACCCAGAAGGAGGGGAAAGGTAAATGATGAGTGGGGTCACAAAAACAGAGACCGAAAGGCAAGAGTAGACAGTTGATGGAAAGGGGAGAATGGTGCTTGGCGAATGAAACCATTGGAAGGAGAATGTCATTAGCTTGTTAGGCAAGGACACTCGATTTTATGGGGATTCAAGAGAGTGGTAGGTACAAAAAACAGATGTATTGTGGTAAACTGGTGGTTTATTGTACTAATCCAGAAAGTAAATCAAACTACAGCAGAAAAGGAAACATTTAAGAGGGATGGTCTCTTCTGTGGAGGGAGAGAGTTGAGCTTGCCTGTTAGAGAAGCCACCAGCCAGATTGGGGGGGGGGGAGCCTGAGCAGCCTCCACTGTGTTGGCTCTGTGGGTAATCTGCATTTGCAACTTCTACTGCTACAAGCCTCTCTTCACAGCTGTGACACAGATGCTTATCGATGCTGCCCTTTGGGTAGGGGGTGTACAAGATGAGACTCAACTCTCTCATACTACAGAGTCTGCACAGCTGAAGAGCATCTTGTAAGACTTTGGATGAAGTCAGTCTGCAGTCCATGTTTTCCCAAAGAGCCGTTCTCCTGAAGAAGTGCCCCCCCAGTAAATATAAAAGTGCCCTCCCATTCTGACTGGTGTGAGATGGAATCTCAGGTGACAGAAGATGCTGGCGAGGTTGTGGAGAAATAGGAACACTCCTCCACTGCTGGTGGGATTGCAAGCTTGTACAACCACTCTGGAAATC
>NC_034593.1:116909698-116985526 GCF_900095145.1 Mus pahari | reverse complement strand
TTGTAATGTAAATAAAGAAAATAATAAAAAAAATATTAAAAAAAAGTGCCCTCCCTTCAAGATGGGCACTTACCTAACTGGAGTAATAGAAATATTAGGGGTTTTGGTTTTTGGGTTTTTTTGTTTGTTTGTTTGTTTCTGGTTTGTTTTTCGAGACAGGATTTCTCTGTATAGCCTTGGCTGTCCTGGAACTCATTCTGTAGACAAGGATGGCCTCAAACTCAGAAATCTGCCTGGTTCTGGCTCCCAAGTGCTGGAGTTAAAGGCGTGTGCCACCACTGACCGGCTTAACTATTAGTTTTTATTTCATTTTTCTTTTAAGGGCAAAGTAGTCCAGGAGAGATTTCAAAAATGTTCAACAAAATGGTTGCTAGTTCTATTATGTTTTCTCTTTTCATATTCCTTTATATTTCTGTAAGACATTCTAATTTATAGTTACATATTATACCTTTGTTACTATAATCTTTAACATTAGATTTTCTTTTCTTTTTTAAATTTAATTTTATTTTTTATGTGTTTACTTTAAGTCGCACTCACTGTCCCCCTTCTGGCCACCCTTCCCACAATCCTCCCCCTTTATTTTTGACCGAGAGTTTTTTTTGTTTTTTTTTTTTTTTTTTTGAGATTTTAAAAATGAAACCATTAGGGTAGATGAGGTAATGGTCTTTTAATGCTATCTTTTGTTCTTTATCATCTGTTAATGCTGATTTGTTGATGTAATCTTTTATTCTTTGAAAGTTATTTTTGATAATTTAATTTAGTCCCAGATGTGTGATTCTTGGTGAGTTACCCAGGATCTTTGTACATCAATTCTCTCAGCAGAAAAATGGGTTTATAATATGAACCCACTTCAAAACACTTCACAGATAATAATAAAAATAACATATTAAAAATATAATGACAATTTTAGCTCAACTAGGTAATTTTCTAAATGATCAGTACATAAAAATAACACTATTCAGTAGGACTTATAATTGGGGATATTGTGATTATGTGAAGCAATGCACCCTATTTAATTCTAATTAGAACTTAATTCCCTGAATTAAAATATCAGCATTTCTTTCTATGATTCAAAACATAGGGTACTTACATAGATATTTTACAAGTCCAACTATTTCTTCTCAAACTTAATAGCCACACAATAAAGAATTATATATACTTTATAAGCATGCATCGCAGAAGAATTAGAGTTATAAAACAATGTATTTCAGCTAATCCAGCTAACAAGGGAACAAATTCTGTGGCCCACTGTGATTCATAAGAACAACAGTGAAGGCTGGGACAGAGAAAATTCAGGGGAAATTGGGGAAACTTCTGTGTTCTCAAAAATGCTATTGGGAGATGTCAGGAGGGTTCTTCTGATTCTCTCTGTAGCATTGCCTAATCCCTTAGATTGTATCAGTGCACCAGAATAGATATTCTCAATGCTATTTGTAGTCCATGTTGCAAAGTAAGACTAGCAGCTAACTTCTTTTTACTCATGTAACAATAGAGGAGAGAAGACTGTGGGGAGGGGATGGGCAATACATGCACACATACATAGATGCACCAATACACATGGGTACAAGTGGTTCTGGGGGTGTTAACGAGCATGTTCTGGTGATGCTGGAGGGTTCCACAGAGAGCTTGTGGCTTCTGTTAGTGTCTCATTGGATACTTGGTGTGGTGCCATTTGGGGACAATGGGGGTTTGTACATCAGTCTTCTCCAACTTGGATAGCTTTATTTAGGTGGGTTTATCCAGAGCATCCATGCAAAATGTAGTACAGATCCTTCTGAGATGTATTGATAAAGAGAGTTCTGTTCCATACAGTCTGAAAATTTTTCTTATTAAATAGATCTTACAGACATTTGCTTCTAACCTTCTTTATTTTATAGATGATAAGGATTAACACATAAAATGTCTATAAACAGTTGTCTTGCCCAGTTCCAGATACTCTGGCAACAGATGGCTTACACACAACAGAAATTTAGTTTTTATAATTTGGAGACTGGCCAGAGGCCAGTAGAACTTCAAGGGACAACCGACCCAAGTGTCAGCTTGGTCAGTTTCTGGTGTGGGTCCCCTTCTGGGTTGCAGATCGGCAATTTCTATTGTGTTTCGACACAGTCAAGAGTGAAAAAAAAATCTCATTTGTGGTAACTGTAGAATGCGTAATATAAGAGCACAGAGCCCACAGGTAGGGCTCTGCAGTGGGCTCTGTGCCTACCACAATCCCCCCCCCCCCCCCCCCCGAAGGCTTCGCTCCTGGAGCCTTCACGTTGGAGGTTAGGACTCCAATGTAAGGGCTTTACGTAAGTGTTCACGTACCAAGTGTTCTCCTTACGCTCTCTTAGAAAACTATCAGGAGTTTTGCAAGATCTGATCTGACTGCTGATAGGAGACACGGTTTCACTTTGCTCATGTGACCTAAGTATTAGCCCTGATTGTTTCCCCTTCAGATTAGAAAGTACATTGCTTGCTGTCACACACTTCAGCATCGTCCTTCTGGAAGTGTCTGCAGAGAATGGTCGTTCCCGTTACATGGTGCATGTTATTGCAGAATCTACAGTGGAGCTGCTCCATGCTTCCTGCCTGGTGCCCAGGAGATCCCTGTCTGTCTCCCTACCTCGGTGATGTTTGAAGCACAGAGTTGTTAGTCCCCCATCGTATTTCTAATCCTTACTTTGTATGCCTGCTACGATTTCGTGTTTTAGCTCCGTGACTACAGTTTCTTGTAATATGTACGGATATGTTTAGCGTCTTTGCAGTTTCCTCCTTACTACAAGAAACTAAGTCAGTTCAGGGAAGCACAGGCTTGACTTTTGTCCTTTCTAGGCGTTTCACGCCAAGCTGACACAAACTGATGCCATTTCGATAACCATGCTGTCAATCCACTTTCTAGTTCATTGATGGCTATCTGGGATATTCTTTTGGAGAATGTCTTGAGACATAATTATCTGAATTGTTTTTATTTAACCTTCATTTTACCCTGGGTGAGATCGAAATAGTAAAGATGAAAAAGGCGCTAGCCCCTTCTGGGTGACACTTATAAGTGATGGCTACTGATGTATATTATATATATTATATATATATATATATTATATACATATATAATATGTATATATAATCTTATATTATATATATATATATATATAATATTATATATATCTCAAAAGAAACATCTATTAAATTTTTAGTTTTATTTTACCATTAAAGGGGCAGATTTATAATTACAGCTCATCGGCCACTTGTAGATCATATTGGCTCACTGCTGTAATACGGATATAACAGAGTTTAAAAGCATCTTAGAGATTTGCAAATAAAAGGACAATTATGACATCAGAAAACTAAGTTCTAAAAAGGCAGTTCAGTTATTTTTTTTAAAAAAGAGACATACATAAGTTACAAAATGCATGTCTACATAAAAATATGGAACATTTCAAGCATTTTCTCAGTTCTTGTAAATGACCATGTTCATATTTTGTTACTGCTAAGGACACCTGATTTGTTTCTTCTAACTAAATTTGGCTGTTTTCTTAAGTCTCAATGTACTTTAGCATCTCTATGTATTTCTCCCAGCTTCCAAGATTCTAATTATTGTGTTTGGGTAAGGTTAGTTCTTTAGAACTTTAAAGGCTTTCCTAATGTTATTTTAAAGATGATGATGATGATGATGATGATGATGATGATGATGATTATTTCACTCCAGGGTCTTATAATTTCCTCCTGTTCCTTCCATGTGACCATCTCTCCACCAACTCTGCGACCCTGCTTCTGTCTCCCGCCAGGCTCACGCACCTTTGTGCCTCTCTCTGACATACTTGCCTGGCCTTAAGCAGACACAGTCACTTTCCTTAGCTTGTGTGTTTTCATTCTCCCTCCATCTTTCCCCCACTCTCCCTCTTTATCCCCCTTTCCTTCCTCTTCCCTTCCCTGCTTCCCTTTTGCTTTCTNCAGGTGCTCCTGTGCTTTCTGTTTCCCATCGCTTTAGCAGGCACGCCAAACCATGGGTTTCTTCATGTGTTTTTCCATCTCACATTCATACTTGCCTCACCATATTTTCCATGTCTACTACCATTACTGAAGACCCCTGACCAATAATCTTGGGTCACATTAAGAAGGCACAGAGTCAACAACACAGACTCAGGGAGTCAGACAACCAGCAAAAGCAGGAACTGGGCAAACCTTTATACCCGCCTCCCAGCATCTCACTGGCTCTCAAATAGCCATAAGTGGCGCTGTCTCTTTCTGATTGACTCGACCCATTGCCTGATCTAGCATCAGTGGTTTCTAGCCACCCTGATAGATTCTAGGTTTGTTTGGGGAGGAAGTATCACCCGTGCATGCACTAGCATTGAGGCTGGACCTCCTTGGCTAAGTTCCTCCTACACACTACTTTCTCTTTTGTCTCTTTCCATCTCCCTTTAGAACTCTTCTCACCACAGCTGGCAGTTGTTTGCCATGTGGCACTGGTCTGTTTACAGGGTCCCCATCATGTAGCTCTACATTATGAGGGGGTAGCAATGAGGTCGAGACACTATAGACCTTCATCCCATGTTTGCTGAGCCATTGAGATCAGTCGTATTTCTTCCTGAAATATTATTGTTTTATGTATTCTATTAAGACTAATTAGTACTAATTAATTAGTGCTAGTTAAATCACATTTTCTCAATAAATTTTAAATTTATATCTCTTACAGTCAAGTTTGACATTGTTTCTTCATTGGGAAATTTTCTTAACAATCTCTGATAAACGTAATTTACATGTGAGGTGTAAAAAGTATTCAGTTCAGCCTTGGGTCACATTTCTAAATGGTGTCTTTGGTACTGTGCTGTGCTGTTAATCACTTCCCAAGCACTGTAAGAAGAAGCACTGTTAGCACTTCCAATCAGCTCTGCAGCTTGGCCAAGTTTCTTAACTTCTCAGCTCTTTGGAATAATTCTTCTAAAATTGAAATTATCTTCCTACATGAGAAGTAACACCACCATATATTGGCTGTTATTCAGGAGAAGTGCAAGTCCCAGGGATCTCTTTAAATACTTCACTTAAATTTTAAAAAGTGGTGATTATTAACTATTTGTTATAACATCTATGTTGGAAGTTTAACACATATTAGCAACATGTGATCTCAATGCCGTGTGTTTCCTCATCTCCATTTTTGGGTATTGTTACAAAAAGGGACCATTTCACATTCTGAGGGTAAAAGTTTGTGGCATTTGGAAGCACTGTTAATGCAGAAGTCTTGGGAATTCTGTTGAAAACGCATAAATTCACTGACATACACATTGACATTTGATGTTGTTGTTGTTATTTTGAAGAGAATGAAAAAGGAAACATCCCAATAGTCCTAAGTCAGAGGATTTGCACAATGCCTGGCGTCTTTGTCCCTAGAGTTATCCGGGAGAAGAAGACTCCATTCAGTTCTCAGCTTAATCTCCCTGCACACTCAAGTCAGACACAGCTTATGCTCTCTGGCAAACTTGAGAAAACAATTTCTCTTTCTTCTTCTTCTTCTTCTTCTTCTTCTTCTTCTTCTTCTTCTTCTTCTTCTTCTTCTTCTTCTTCTTCTTCTTCTTCTTCTTCTTCTTCCCCTCCTTCTTCTTCATTTCTGTTGTACCACACATAGGTTATCTTATTAATTTCACCCCTCAGACTGGTCCTGGGTTTCTTTGTATTAGTAAAAATTAGTACAAATAATTTCAGCTTTACGTTTAATTGGCCTGTAAGTGCTATCTACGGAGAAACGTCCACTGGTCATTAATATCATGAGATATATAAATGGAAACATTTTCCCCCTTACTCAGGAATTGATCCGTATCTTAGGTTGTTTTTATTTCCTTCCCCAAACAAACCAAAGATTATATTAACAGGATTTTAAAATCGAGTCAGGTTGGAGAGTGGTTTAATGATTATTTGGTACTTTAAAGACAACAGGCTTCATGTAATGTGTGAGTTCAAGTTCTACCAAGAACTTCAAAAGGACATCTTGACCGCACATCCTATTTTAAAAATAAGAATGGCGTGGGGCGGGGGGGAGGGAGCGATGCTGAAGTTTAAAATAACAGCATGCAGATTTCTTTATAGAATTTAAAGAATGGAAAACACTTGCAAAAATATCAGCAGGCAGCAGCAGGAAGAACAAACGGTAACCAAATTGGTTCCTTTGACAAACCATAACATTTACTTTAAACCATCAACGTGCTACTCAGTAAAAGGCAGGCTACTACTCTTTTAATAGATCCCAGGCCTTGTTAAACTCGCAGGTCTGCAAGAATTACCCAGGTCAAGAGCAGGTCAAAAAGTGAAAAGCCATGTGAACGTAAACTTTGAAATATCTGCTTCTGAAGAGTCCCAGCCGACTGTCTCCTCTGCAGTAAATACACTTCCTCTTTGTGTACGACAGTGCTCAATACACTGTACCTAAAATATGTGCAAGTAATGTAAATGGTATTAGGATATTTCATATCCTTGACTGTTAATGGCCATTTCAACTCTCTTCATAGTTGATGAATCTTTGTTAGTATATTTATTCTTAAAAATCTTTAAGAATTGCCCAACATTTTGAGTCTGCATTGAATAGTTGCCTCTATTTTGTTTTTTAAAAGTTATATTCTGCTTACAATTAGAGCTACAACTTTTTCATGTATGGAAGAAAGAGTTGGCGGATGACACAGTGTGGAATTTATTTGCCTGGTAAACCAGGTATTAATCTGGCCTCCAATACACTTGCTGTAGGTTTTGTTCAAGTGTAAGGTCAGCCTGTGAAGCTGTTTTTCATTTTGTTTTATATGTGTTAATATAATGCCTTATGAATTACCCCAGAGTTTTCTTCTGACAGCTAAAAAGCATAAACGTTTTTCCTTTCAAGGGGATTGTAAGTAAAGCAACTGACTCTATATTTGAAATGATTTATCTAGGACCCTTCTGCTCACATCTTGCCTTAATGCTTATAAAGAATATTCTTTGGGTTTTTACTGGTAGCATTGTATTTGTCAAGCTCTGGACCTGTTTCTCAAAATTGAGTCCATCCTAGGCTATGATCTTTTAGAGTTTATTGGCCAAATGGTTGGCAGAGTTAATGGGCACCATACTATAAGTTTGATGAGAAAGAAATAGTTTCTTGGGACTTACATCAGAGGTCTCCATTGAGAAGAGAAAGAAATAGTAGCTTGAGACTTACATCAGAGGTCTTCACTGAGAAAGTGGAAGAAAAATACACCTTATTGCTGTCTTCATAAGAAATGAAGAGGAAAGGAATCTGATTGATTTTCTGGTCTTTGACCATAGGGTGAAGTATTAATGCATGACCACATTGAAAAATGTTAACCATAAGTGAAACAATGCCAGCCCTGGTTCAAAGACAGAAAAAAGAATATAAACATTCTTTAAACACATAAATATAACTCACATACAAGGGTGAATTCAGTGGGTGTCCACTGGTGGTAGCAGTGAACATGGACTAGGAAAAAACAGTAATAGTTGTGCTTGTAAGACATACATGAGATTTTCAGATACTTTACATGTCTTTACTCACTAAACCTTCACAGCAAACTTATTGACCTCAGGAGCCACTGAGAGGCAAGTGTTTGGCCCAAAGACTCAGAGTCTAGAAATACTGGATTCAAAGGGAGGAGCTAACTCCGAAGTCTATGCTTTAAAACACAATGCTGACAGAAGTAAGGTTGAAGAAAATTCTGTATTTCAGGGGCCAAAGATATATATCACTTCTTGCTTGGATTGTTATAGTAGACCTTGCATGCCCTTCAGTTGATGATGGAGACTCAATACCTACATTGTCTTAGCAGCCTAGTCTTTAGACTTCCCCTGGCACTGAGCACTGGATTCAGTTCCAAACAGGCACATGGTAATTGAATAACATCTGGAGGTTTAGGTAGAGTGTTTTTGGGTCCACACTGGTCTATCAGTACATTGCAGTATTGCACTTGACACTAGTTATGAACTTAAAATAATTCTCCATAAAGTTGAAAAGCACATATGCACGATTGCTTAAACCTTTTTCTTCAGTGAAATTCATAAAAGGGAGAAACCAACCAACCAACAAGCAAACTACAGAACTCTACTTATATCATTCCTTATTCTGCCCACTTGGCATAGTCATAATTACACAGAACTGGTTTAGATTACTTAATATGTCTTATCTCCTTAATACTCATCTATTCTCTTCTCCCTGTTTCATATTCATCTGGATCAAAGCCACAGTAATAAACTTTATTTAAAAATTTGGGCCCATTATGGTTTTGCTCATAGTAATCCAGCTAACTGCTAACAGTAGAGGTAATAAGATGACCTGAAGCGGGTGGGTGGCAAAGATGGCTCACACACTCTTCAAATGTATTGCAATGAATCTGCATTTAGTTTTCAGCAACCAGTTGGATTTTTGTTGAAGACTTCCAATATTTTTGCATCTAAGGAGTGTAGAGACTTGTGATACCTACAAAAAAAGAAAAAGAAGGAGAAGAAGAAGGAGAAGGAGAAGGAGAAGGAGAAGAAGAAGGAGGAGGAGGAGGAGGAGGAGAAGAAGAAGAAGAAGAAGAAGAAGAAGAAGAAGAAGAAGAAGAAGAAGAAGAAGAAGAAGAAGAAGAAGAAGAAAACAATATTTGATGGTTTTATCTTATTTCTTTTACATGGTTTTTGGAGTCAGACACATTTGTAAAGTACAATCTAAGTAGTTTTGTGAGAATTATATAGTTTATTATTTAATATAAAAAATGCTTAGCCTGACGTTCTTACATAAGAAGAGCTCAGTAACCGGTATGTGCCTGTGACTTATTGCATTTAATTATGGGAGAAACACTAAAGGACACATGTAGCAACATGGCTGGAGCCTCCAAGGAAGCTTTCATCAAGGAAAAGCAAGAACTATTTATACAAGAGAAATCATTTGACCAAGGTCTGTTAAAGGGAATCATTTCATCTTCCGTGAAGACACATAAGAAGCTGGCCCCTCAGTGAGGAGGCCAATGGAAGCCAGGACTGAGCCTTCCAGTATCAGGAGTACTCTTTTATGGCACTGGAATATGCCAGGCTACCTAGCCCTTTGGGTGAGCCTAGGTGATCGGAAATTGAGTGGTTCTTAAGGAGGATGTAGGGAAAGATGAAAACAGTATTTGAGGAAGATTTGACCTCGTGGGGTTGGGATAGATTGCAAGGGGAAGGACTTTTGGTGGCTCTTTGTGTGGTGACAGAAGCTATTTAGATGAATAACTTGTCAAACAACCATGGAAGCCACGGAAATGACTAGAAACCGGAAAAACTTGAAAATGTGTCTTGGAATACAAACCAGTGAAAATGTCATTACTTCACCGTAAATACAAATTCAGGCTTTCGAAAAAGTAAAGGTAATTATTATGGGTGGGAGAGATGGCACAGTCTGTAAAGTGCTCGTTGTGCAATAATAAGAACCTGAAGGGATTCCAGAACCAACAGGAATGTCTGGTGCTATGAATCTGGCCTTTAACCCCAGCTCTAGGGGCAAGGAGACAGGCAGAACCCTGGTGCTCACTGGCCAGCCAGCTTGGCAGGCTCCAAGTTCGCTTAGCAACTGTTCCAAAGAATAAGGTGGGAAGTGACAGACAGAGGAAGACATCCACATTAACCTTATGTACACACACACATGCACACACACACACAATCACACACACACATGTTCACGTATGCAGATGCATATACATGCACATACATGCCTGCATACACACATGCTCACACATGTATCCATATTCACATTCATACAGACATGTGCACACATGCGCACATGTGCACATACTTGCATGCACACATATAAACACATACATGTGCACAGTGATTATTCCAAAATATTGTAGTAACTATTTTAGAGTAACATTGTCCCATAGCTCTTGTAAGATATGAAGGGAGTATAAAAGCTTAAGTAAGCTGAGAATTTAGGACTTAATATAAATAATGAGGTCTTCTAAATCTTATCAAGTCTTAAACCACATTGTTTAAATTGAGTTTTATCGCAACTATCTCTCCGCTAAGTAAATTACTTTCTGATGTGCTGGGGTGGAGACAGTCCTCTCACATTAACCAGATGAAGTAGCGTCAGTTCGCTTTTAAAATTGTCTATTTTATTATCTTGTCATTCCATCCTTCCCCGGTTTGTAAAATGCTGCTGTCTCGGTGGCTAAGTAGTTTTCATCTGGGTTAGTGTGGCATCTCATTCTGAGGAGCCATGGGGCTTTTGACCAGTGATGTTAGGATCAGATTCTGGTTTTGAAGATAATGTCTGAAGAGGACATGGTCTCAGGAGTAATGTATCTGCCTGTGAAAAGTGACAGAAGAAATGTCATGGGAAAAAGAATCCAGTCATGATTGTAAAACCCAAACAATGTAGAAATATTGCTGCTTTGTAAGCTTTATCAAAATTTTCCTTTTCATCATACTGTATGAATATGCATTATATCCTCTACATTTTACTCTGTACAGTG
Organism: Mus pahari; assembly: GCF_900095145.1. NCBI lineage: Eukaryota > Metazoa > Chordata > Mammalia > Rodentia > Muridae > Mus > Mus pahari. The sequence goes on along the minus strand of NC_034593.1, from coordinate 116,975,078 downwards.
GCTTCAAGGGTGGAAGCTTAGGGGTTGGGGAGATGACTCAGGGTGAAGCACTTGCCCCATAAGTGTGAGGACTGGAGTCTGAAGACCCAGAACTCTCATACAACTGGATGTGGTAACAAATGGATGCATTCCCAGCACACATTACAGTGGAATGAGAGACAAAGACAGAACAACCTTAGAAGTTCATAGGCATAAGTCTGGCATGTGCAACAGAGAATGAGAGACCTTATGTGTAGATTATCTCATAAATATCAAATATTATTTCATGAAGTGTATACCTAATGGTGTAAGTAAGTCTAAATTTTAGAATTTTAATATGCAGTTGCAAAAATAGATGGAGACACATTGCAAATGACACAACATTGATATGAGAAGGTAGTAATTACCAGAAAGCAATATGCTAACGGCGTTTACTGTTTTGGTTGAATTGGCACTTCAATGCTTAGTTAATAATTTTTGAAAACTCTGTACTTCTGGTTTTATAGTCTCCTTTGGGTAGGAAAGTAGATTGTGACACAAGGAGTGTGAGCAAGGTTCGAAACACTTTCTAGGTGCATTCTGGTGGCAATCTCCTTGGGTAATCTCTGGTGTGTAATTAGTGATTATTCTGTCTGTCAGTTGCTCTCCGGCAGGGTCCTTGGAAGGCTTCATGGCACCATTGCTCTGCTTAGGGTGCTTTGGTTTTAAAGACCACATTCTGCCCGTTTTGAAGAACAGCTTGTGATCTGTGGCATGGCTTGCAGAATAATTGTTTTCCTCTTGATCCTTAGACACAGGTTCATAACATTAAAAAAAAAAATAGTAGTTGTTCTGGTAGAGCCCAGATGACATCTCCAGTGTTGAGAAATTGCACTGGAGACTGTTTATTTACAAGGGTCTGAACATGCGCATCTTTACGGCTTTCTGCTGTCACAATGAATCACAGGCTCTAAGTTGTTCTTTGTTGGTTTGGGTAAAGAGCAAATGAAAGCCAGCAGGAGATCTCAGAGTGGCCCTTTCCCAAGTGTAGAAACACCACCGATGACAGATCATACTGTTTTTATTAAAGCCAAGAACACTGACTTCACTTTGCTTTTTGACCCTGGTACTCCACTGTCAAGGTGATTTTATTTCTACAAATTTTCCTTCTGCTGGCCTCATCAATGATTCACCATAAAACATTAGACAAATTCTCATCATCTGTATGCGATTAGAGTGTGCTTGCTTGTGCTGCTGTTCGCCACGGCTGGAGATGTGTTCAGCTTTGTCTGAAGAGGAATCAAGTGGCCAAGTTCTCTCCTTGTGTGATATCTCCTTGTGTTTATATCAAATTATAAAGAGAGAGATTTTCTATAAAGCCTCCTGCTGGGCCAGGTGATAACACTTGTGAAAAACTTTAGTTCATCTTCATATATATATATTTTTTTTTTCGAAAGAGAAGAAATCCTCTCTCTGCTACATAAGAACCTTCTGTGTGAACAAAGCATGTAGGATTGTCTGGTCTCAAATACGCATATGTATTTTTGGGATGATATATATTCCAAGAAATACACACATGCATTCTTCATATCTTGGGAATGATAACATTAATGATACTGCTTAGAAGAAACATAAAAGTAGCATGTAAATATTCTAGAAGCTTTGGAAACTGTGTAATCAGCCATCTTGAAGGACTCTGGCTGGTCTTCTCTCCTGCTTTGCAGTTTTAAGTTTTTTTTTTGTTTTTTTTTTTTTTTTAATGATCTCATCTTTGTGGTCTGGTGCTACTTTGTGTCCTGAAACAATTTTGTACAGGACGAAAGGGCTGTACATAATTTTGGGGGGTCATGTTTTCTCTAAGAGTACACATTAATAATAAAACAGATAATGAACCCTAACACGGTGTCTACAGATTCTAATCACTTCACATACCTCATCTTTCTACCCCCTGAAATCTTCATCTAGTAAAACAGGGCTAAGGGCAGAAATACTGAGTTCTAGGTTTCAGCATTAAATAGTCAAATGGAGACAAGAAGGCTTGCCTGAAGCAAAGCTTGAGCTCTCTTGACTGACTGAAAAGCAATAGATAAAACAAAAGAAAGAGAAAGGTTAAAAGCCTGTGATTTCTAGCTGAGAGCCAATTCTAATACAGCAATATGATGACACTCAGTGCAGCTTGGATCATCATATAATGCTTTTCCTAGAGAGTCCTCAGAGGCTATACCTTATCGAATAAATTACCTGGGAAAATCTCAAGATTATACCGCGAGCACCCAAAGGCCCCAGCTTATCATTTCGGCCTCTTGTGAGTTTTATCTCCTTTCAAACGTCCCAGCCCAATGTAGGAACTTTCTACAGGCTCCCAACATGTCTTTTGACTATTATTATTATTGCTGGGAGAAAGGTCTTCCCTCACTCCTAGTTTTCATGTAGAAAACCGTTCCCTCACAGTATGTCTTTGGTCCCTCTCTCTCCTATGCTTGTCCCATCCTTGAAGGACAGAATGGTTTTCTGATTAATACCTTTGGGAAGGATGACTGGGAAGATGCAGGATCTCCTCTATCGTTTGTCTTTGGGACTGCTCTGCTGAGTTTGGCAGTCTGCTGTGCCGTGAATGAGGTCTCATTTGTTGTGAAACTCTGGGATTCCATTAGCTGGCACATATAGCTCTTGAAACAAGTTGTATCCTACAACTTAGCATTCAGTAGTAAAGTTCAAATTGGGCTTCATCACTATCACCAGCACCACCAGCATCACCAGCACCACCACCATAAACACCACCACCAGCAGCAGCACCAGCACCACCATTATTAGTAGTAGAAGTTGTTATGCTTATTATTATTATTATTATTATTATTATTATTATTATTGTTGTTGTTGTTGTTATTTACTTTGAGACTTATTTACTTATTTTCATTATGCAATCCAAAAAACTATGTAACTTAAGTTGTCCTCAGTCTCTTGCTTATCTTCTTTCCAGCTCAGCTACTGGATTGGTGGGATTCTTGACAGGCCCTAACCCTAACCCTTACCCTAACCCTAACCCTAACCCTAACCCTAACCCTAACCCTAACCCTAACCCTAACCCTAACCCTACAATCCAAGGCTCTACCTTTTGGCTTCCATGTTTATTCTTCATTTCACTTCTCACCTGGTTTAAAAGCTAGATATGGGAGGAATGCTGAGCCACTGATGGATAGCTCTGAGATCCCAAAAATGCTGTTCGTTTCAGTGCCATTCCTTCCTAATATTCTCTCTACCTTCTTCATTAGCCTACCCAAGCCCATTTAACATGCAAAACCTTCTCAGGTGCCCTTGCTCTCTTCTTTGATGATGGACACATGTGGATGGAATTTGCCTTTCCTATAACCATCCCCACTACTTTGAGATTGTCTCTTTAAATAATACTTATCTCAGTCCTCCTCTTTTACTTATCTACTTTGTCATTTTGAGTCCTCTGATGCCTCATCCTTTGTACTTTCAGTCAGAGCAGTGAACAATTCCGACTTTAAAAAATTCTTTCCATAGTAGTTGGTCTGCCAAAGCAGTCAAGGCCCGAGAAGCAATGGCAGTGGATTGAGCGGCAGGCAATTGGGTGTAGAGGGTGCTGCCAGGAGGGGGTGCATGGTAGAGAGTGCTGCAGGGGGGTGTATGGGAGGAGTACTAACTTCATCCAGGATATAGTGAAAGTAAACCCCGGGTCTCCATGAGAGAGAGAGTTTAAGAAACTCACAAGAAGTTGTGAGTTGGGTAATACTTGAAAAATGAATTAAAGCTGAACGGATGAATAGTAGACAGGAGGTAAGATGGGAAGAGGGGGCACCTTCTAGAAAGAAACCCATGTGCAGAAGGAATTCAGTGGGGTACAGACGTAGAACATACCACCGATGCTAGAATTAGACACTCAAGAGAGAGTGGAGCATCACACAAATGTTAGCCAATTGTAGAAATGAGTTTTAAAAAATTAAGATGAGTTTCCTTGAGGTAGAACTATCCCCAGATTTCTGAGATACAGCCAAATTGATTTCCAAAGTGGCTGTTTAAGTTTGCAGGCCCACCAACAATGGAGGAGTGCTCCTTTTGCTTCACATCCCTGTCAGCTTGTGCTATCACTTGAGTTTTTGATCTTAGCCATTCTGACTAGTATAAGATGGAACCTCATAGTTGTTTTGATTTGCATTTTCCTGATGACTAAGGTTATTGAACATTTCTTTAAGAGCACTTATCAGCCATTCGAGATTCATCTGTTGAGAATTCTCTGTTTGGCTCTGTATCTGATTTTTAATTGAGTTATTTGAGTTGTTGGTGTCTAACTTCTTGAGTTCTTAATAAATTTTGGATATTAGCTCTCTGTTGAATATAAGGTTGGTGAAGATCATTTCCCAATCTGTAGGCTGCTGTTTTGTCCTATTGATAGTGTCCTTTGTCTTACATAAGCTTTTCAGTTTCATGAGATCCCATTTATTAATTGTTGATCTTAGAGTCACAGCCATTGGTGTTCTGTTCAGGAAGTTGTCTCCTGAACCAAGGAGGTCAAGGCTATTCCCCACTTTCTGTTTTATTAGATTTAGTGTATCCAGTTTTATGTTGAGATCTTTGATACACTTGGATTTGAGTTTTGTGCAGGGAGATAGATATGGATCTAATTACATTTTCTACATGCAGATATACAGCTATACTAATCCTGGGCATATATACATATATAGCCAAAAGATGCTCAACCATCCCACAGAGACACTTGTTCAACTATGTTCATAACAGTTTTACCTGTAACACCTAGAAACTGGAAACAACCTAGATGTCCCTCAACTGAAAAATAGATAAACGAAATGTGATATATCTACACAATGGAATACTATTCAGTATTAAAAACAAATACATCATGAATTTTACAAGCAAATGGATGGAACTTGAGAATATCACCCTGAGTGAGGTAACTCAGACCCAAAAGAAGATGCATAGTATGCACTCACTTAAAGTGGATATTAGCCATAAAATTCAGGATACCCATGATATGCTCCATACACCTAAAGAAGCTAAACAAGAAGGAAGGTCCAAGAAAGGATGCTTGAATTTCACTTAGAAGGGGTAATAAAATATTCATAGGAAGCAGATGGAAGGAGGAAATTGGGTGGGAGAGAGTATAGGGAGGGGACTAGGAGGATTCAATATCAGGTGTTGGGAAGGACAGGAGAGATGGCCAGATAGTCCAGAGAATGAATGAATATCTGCATCTTACAGGGGTGGAGAGTTGGGGATTATCTCTAGCATGTGACAGAGACCTGAGATAGGAGAGGCTCCCATGAATCAATGGGAGTGACTTTAGCTGTGACTCACAGTACCGGGACTATGGAACCTGAAGAAGCCACGTCCTGGAGCCAGGCAGAAACCCCCGTGGAGCGATAGGAACACCAACTCATCTACAAGACATGTGACTCCAAATTTATCCTGTCTAGAAGAAATTCAGGGATGGAGATAGAGCAGAGACTGAGGGAACATCCAACCAATAACCAGCCCAACTTGAGATACATCCCAAGTTCAAGCACTAATGCCTGACACTATTGATGATATTCTGTTAAGCTTGGAGACAGCAGACTAGCACAGCTCTCTTTTTGAGAGGCTTTACCCAGCAGCTGACTCAGACAGATGCAGAGACCCACAGTTAAACAGAGGATAGAGCTTGGGGGCTCTCATAGACGAGTTAGGAGAAGTCCACAGGAAGACCAACAGAGTCAACTAACTTGGTACCCTGAGGACTGTCAGAGACAGAGTCACACACTCAACTAAGAGCATACACAGGCCGGACTTAACTGCGCCTCCACCCCCCAAATGTAGCAGATGTGCAACTTGGTCTTCACATGGGTCCTGAACAACTGAAGCAGGGGGCCTATTCCAAAAACTGTTGCCTGCCTGTGAGATATGTTTTAGCTGCGCTGCCTTGTCTAGCCTCAGTGGGTGAGGATTTGCCTAGCCCTGCAAATACTTGATTGTGCCAGGTTGGGGGGATACCTAGGGACCTCTACCCTGTCAGAGGAGAAGGGGAGAGAGGAAGGAAGACTTGTGGGTGGGGATGACCAAGAGGAGGAAAAGTGAGTGAAATGCAAATAAAATAAATAGAATAAATAGAAAAATGAATTTTCTTGATCTTTGCTTTGTAATAATTCTCACTAACCAGCATTATTATCTGTATGAAAAGTATAGTATGGCAGGTATTGTGTTAACATCACACACATTAATTTAATCTTTTCAATAAGCTTATTACTATACTCATATCTCAGGTTCAAAGATAATGAAACACGAGTCAGGTGGAAAAAGTATCTTGGCCAAGGTCATAAAGCTAATAAGTTGGCAGAGCTGAGAATCTGGGAGTCACCTTACTCCAAAGTTCTCACTTCATGTGCCAGTGACTATTATGCCATCCTGCTGCCAAATATCACCTCTAATGGCTTTACTGTGTGGTCAGTGTTCTATGTGCTCTGTGTATCTTATCTCATTTAATCCTTAGAACAAACTTATGAAGCTGGAAGTGCTTTGCTATCATTTCTCTTTTGTAGAAAATGGAGCTGAGATCCAAGGAGGGTTAAGTATGGTGATGACACCATCCTTATCTAGATCTTTCTTACGACAATTATAACTGTAAGAAGGGTTTTCTGCCTGTATGTTAATGATCTTGGAGGAAGAAATTGTGGAAAAAATCCAGCATTTCAGAGTAATTGGAGTATTAGACTTCACGGGAAGGAATTTTAAAAGCTGCCATATGTTTCCATCTGGACATTCCTTTGAGAAAGTATATTGTGTTGGAAGAAAATAGGAAGTGGTTAGTTATAATAGTTTTGTCCCAAGATGGCAAAGAACATATACCCTTTGTGGAAATCAAGTCAGTTTTGAGGTACTTGAGCCATGGCAGATAGTAAGGAGGCAGATCTGAGAGGCCTGGCTAGGACACAGCTTTTCACTCAGAGGATGCAAAGCATACTTCCATTCCCTGGAAAGAGAGGGTTCACGAGTGGAGGTCAGTTACTTCCAAAGTCATGGATTTGTTCCTCTAGTAGCAAAAACATCATCTTTAGGCAAAAAAGGACACATAGAATAATGCCTCAGAGAAACTGGTAAAATAGGAACTGAATTTGCTATATATTGCTTTGAGATTTGCTTGGGTAGAATTTTGACGTTTTTCAGATTCCAAAAAATTATGAAGGTAATAGCTTAATGGATTTTTTTCTTCCCTTGGAATTCCTGCTATGATATTTATAAGGGTATACGTATAACAGAAATATGGTCTAGAGGGATAACCTTGGGAGAGTGACATGGTCTCAGTTTACCTTGAGTAATCAAGAATCGTGTCTTATAATCTTTCAACACATTGGCTCTCATTCTGTCTTCTTGTTCTCAGGTGTACAGCATCCTCAGAACAGCCTCAGAATCTGGAATGTGTGATACACTGTCTCACCACCAACAAACACCATTTCCATTACTACTACCACCATCATTACCAGCACCTCCAGTAGCATGAGCAGGGGCAGGGGCAGGGGCAGGGGCAGGGGCAGGGGCAGGGGCAGGGGNGCAGGAGCAGGAGCAGGAGCAGCAGGAGGAGCAGCAGCAGCGGCAGGAGCAGGGGCAGGGGCAGGGGCAGGGGCAGGGGCAGGAGCAGGAGCAGCAGGAGCAGCAGGAGCAGCAGGAGCAGCAGCAGCAGCAGGAGCAGCAGCAGCAGTAGCAGCAGCAGCAGTAGCAGCAGCAGCAGCAACCCAAATTGCTTTGCAGCCACTCAGAAGGCTGTGTTGAGACCCTTGGCCTGTTTAGCTCTCATTGTAGTTTCCACCTTGAAGTCTTAGATCTTTGTTGATCTAAGATTTGGTCTTTGTTGATCTAAGGCTACTATTGTAGTCTAATATATCTGTTAATACAGAAATGTTATATCAGTAGTACAAATCTAGAAACTGGCTTTCTCTCATGGATACTAGAATTACTATGTTTTCATTTTTACTTTTAAAGCAGAGACCAGTGTTAAAGAGAAGGTAGATAAAAAGACATAGGTTTGTTTGTTTGTTTGTTTGTTTTCTTGACTCTACAACTTCCTTCTTGGGACTTTTGCTTTTCTGGGATTCAGGTAGGTCAAATTTAAAGTAGAGAACATATACATTTCCCAATTTATACCACTCAAGTGAATAAGTTCATCCAAACAATTATATTAATAGTCACTTGGTTGACTTGGGAGCTTGTAGAAGTGAGAGACTCTGTCTCAAAAAATCAGTTAAGGAAGAAGAGAAAAAGGAATTTGACCCAACCTGGGGCTTCAACATGCATTTACACTTGCTAGCCCATTTACAGACATGCATAGATCCTCCCTCAAGGAGCAGAGGACAACAGTTTCCTGAACAGGAATGGTGGGAATGTGAGTCAATAGAGTGTAATGGAGAGGAAATTTCTCAAATGGGGAGTTTGTTCAGTAGGTCACATGTTGCTAGAGGTATCCAAGAGAAGGGCACTACCAAAGCACCTTCCCCTAGTCCTTAGTATAGGTCATTGGTGACTGCGGGGAGGCCATTGGTGACTGTGGGGAGGCCATTGGTGACTGCGGGGAGGTCATTGGTGACTGCGGGCAGGTCACTGGTGACTGCGAGGAGGTCACTGGTGACTTCGGGGAGGTCACTGCAGGGAGGTCACTGGTCACTGCGGGGAGGTCATTGGTAACTGTGGGAGGTCACTGGTGACCTTGAGGAGGTCATTGGTGACTGTGGGCAGGTCATTGGTCATCTTGTGGGAGACCATTGGTCCCTGTGCTGGGATACAGAATACTAAGGCTTGAACAAAAAGGGAATCAGTGAGTGTGGAAAGAGCTTCAAGAAGTTTGACTCAGAGAAAGGAGAAAGATAATGTGATTCTATAGAAATCGGAAAAGGAAGGAGGCAGGGAAATCTGGACTATTTCTACACTGACCAGAAAGCTCTGTTAAAGACATACATATGAGAATGCCTGATGAAAGCTGGGTTTCTAACAAAGGCAGGAGGGTGGAGGGTGCCAGAGATGGGCAGGAGAGAAAAAGTAGTAGCCTAATTTTTAATTTTTATCAGCTTATGAATTTTTCCTGTTTTTGTTTTTGTTACCCATCTTTCCGGATTGCCACTAATATAAAATGCCAGTTTAACATCTCTTTTTTTATTCTAAAAGTTAAGTCAGACTAATAATTAGGCATGATATTGATAAAACCTGTGTTATTAACGTAAGAATATATAAAAAATTAGACCAAGTACAAACTTTGTTTTTGTTTTGTTTTGTTTTTAAACCAAATAAGACCCATCTGTTAAATTGGAGAATACAGTACCTTAAGGTTCTATGCCCCATAATTGGGGAATGCCTGGGCCCGGAAGCGGGAGTGGGTTGGGGAGCAGGGGGAGGGGAAGAGGATAGAGAATATTAGGAAAGGGGATGACATTTGAAATGTAAATAAAAAGTATCTAATAAAAAACAATTCATGCAGCCTTTTGATCCGACAGAGGCTGTCTGAGACGTCCACTACGAGCCAAGATTCCCACCAGGCTGTGTGGACCTGGATTCTCTGTCTCCACCTGTAATCCACTGTGCTTCAGTCATCTCTTGTGTAAAATTACATGACAATGAGACTTTGTCCTGGTCATCATGACAGGGCAAACGGTCACACTAGACACTGGCATTTAGTGAGTTGTGTGGAAGTACAAAGCTGCTACTGAAATTGCATCTGAAAAAGCTCCATAAGCCACTGTGGTTCACTCCTCTACACCCAACCCTTAGAAGGCCGAGGAAGGGGCATTCCTGCTTGTTTAAGGTCAATCTGAGCTATTTAATAACTTCTACGTCAGCCTGTGCTATAGAGACAGTCTTAACAAAATACTCAAAACATACACACACACACACACACACACACACACACACACACACACACCCACCACCACCGCCATCACAGCCAACAACAGCAACACAACAACCAGAACAAACTGAAGAATACTAAGTGAAGGTGAAACAAGAAGCATTTACTTTCACATTTCTTCTTTCAATCTTGAATATAACAAAGAGCCCTGTGGATTTCCTGTATGGCAATTCTAACCAATTGTTGTGTATGAGCATCTAGCATGGGGCAGGCTAAGAGCATTAACTTAACAGGTGTCTTTGTGACAGAAGGAAGGTGGCCAGCGAGGCAGCCTAGTTATTCCCAGTCTTGGATCTTGAGTATTTTAAATGAAGGAATTAGCAAGTGCTTTAGTCTAATATAAAAGTACATCCAAATTCTCTAAGTTCCAGGCCAGCCTGGTTTACAGAGTGAGTTTCAGGGCAGATAGGGCTACATAGAGAAACCCTATATCAAAAACAAACAAACCATCAAACAAACATACAAAAAGATGTCTTGTGTGCAATCCACTTTAGTTCTCTTTGATTAATTGATTTTTTCAAATACAATTTAAGAAACTTGGAAAATTGCACATCAGTATGATCTATCTAAAAATAGCACAAATGTATTTCCAGCCCTATTATTTCTAAAATGGAATTAGCTGGAAGGTTGCTGAGTTGTTTCTCAGGAGCCTACTACCTTCAGATCACTATGCAGACTCATCAATGTCCACAAACCCCACTTGGTAAAATTTCTTGGGCAGTCATGATTGAACCTTCTGCTTTCATTGCCAAGAGTCTTGGTATGGAGTAGCAGGCTCTCAATTTGGGCTCTTTCCAGGCTACATAACAGTTAGGCCAGGGCTATGTTCACGTCTAGTGTTGACAAAACTATTAACCCCCTGGTACATGGTGCACCTCAGTGTCTTGCTGTAGTCTGGCAGAATTGCCTCTTCTCTTCTTTCTACAGGCTGTTGGTCAGAGATGGGTCTCCCCAGCTAGAGTCTGTCTTCACCTCATTTACAGATGGAACACACAACAAAATGGCTCCCTTCCTCCTAGCCAGCAGGAGGCCTTTACCTCCTCATGGGCATATCCTAGGCTCCAACCTTTGACAAATTTTATTATCCTAATTGAAAAGGCAAATCACATTCCTTGATGTATAGACCATCTCACCAAAGTAACATTTAAGCACTGGGAAGATAGCAAACTCATATCTGTGAATGCAAGTTTTTAAAGATTCCAGCTTTCAAGTAGAAGCTTGAACTGGGTCATTGGCAGCATGAGCTAATGGCTGTTTTCCTTGAGGTAACAGGGTCAATTTGTTCACCTCCCTCAAGGTAATGAGTTCCAAAATCCCCACTCTGTATAACCATAGCATGCTTGTTGCTCTTAAGAAGAAAGGGCACTCCACAAATAATATAGCAGTAGTGCAGTGTGTGAGCTATTTGCTTTTCTTAAGAGGAAAAAAAAAAAAAGAAAAACAATCTTATCCTTGTGTTTAGCCTCTAGACCTTTTCAGAAGGTCATCAGGGTTAACTAGGTTTTCATAATAACATTAAGATGCCAGTCGCCTTTCTTCACTGGTTTAGCAGTTATAAAAGCAGTAATATGGGATGAATGACACTGGGCATGAATGGAGACCACGAAGAAGTCATCATGTGGTATGTCACCCTGACTCACTGGCACTCTGAGAAAAACATTGATAGCTTGGCCCTTGATCCAACATAATTGACTCTGCAGGTTTTTCAGTTTGTTTGTCTTGTTTTGATTTGATTTGATTTTTATGGTCTTTGTTTTTTTTTTTTTTTTTTTTTTTTTTTTTTTTTTTTTTTTTTTTGTCTATCTTAGTCCTACAGGGCATATCCTTTACTGTCATAAGGAAAGTGAGGGAAGACCCCCATAGTTCTCATATATTAAATTCTCGAGACAGCTGTTGTAACATTGAAGATGAATTACTTGACAATCTCAATAGGTATTATACTTGATATTTGATTTGATTCTATTTCTGAAAAAAACGTTTCCTCTCATTTGATATTGGTTTGGCATATAAGGATGGTGTGCTATTTCTCTTAAAGTTACTAGTGAGTTGTCCCCTAGGGTGATGTAGTTTTATCTTAATTTTCAGTTTACTGTCATTTGAAAGTCATAAATCTGAAAGTGAAGCTAAGCACAATAAACTAAATTCAACAACCTCTGTGATCGTGAATGTGATCCAAAATTCTAAACAGAAAAAAAACCAAACAAACCCTAAAACGGATTCCAAACCTAAACTCTTCTAAATCCATAAAATTTCAAGACAAAATTATAGTTATATCATACTTTTGCCTCTTTCAGTTTTATTTATGTTGTTCTTTTATATTACATTTGTTTTTGCAAATGTTCATTGCTCTGTTTTTCAAACATTTTAAACAGTTGGTGGCAATGTATTAATAACTATAAAACTGGAATTAGATGAAAACAATTGGGTTATCAGGTGAGCAGTATCACCTGCAAGCTCAAAGTCTTTTCTGTAGGATTTCTGTTTATTTGTTTCTAGCTTTTCCATATTTCAAGGTCCTCCTCGGTACACAGAGGAAGACTTAATGATGATCTGCCCATAGCCAAGCTCAAAGGTTTGGATAAGGGATGAACGATGCTTTGGTTTGTCACCGGTATCAGTCATTGTCAATAATATTGGTTGGCCATTTTCACAAACTGGCATCTGGCAATAAGTCCCATTCATTACAAGTTAAGGAATTTTATGACGCATTTCCTGAAGAACAAAGATGTGTGTATAAACGTTTGTTTTCATGTATTCTCTGATTAAAGACTGCTAAACCATTCGCAAGCTTGATGGCTGAATATTTTTCCCTTACATAGCAATGCTTGCTACCTCTTCTGTAAAGCAACTTTAAATATTTATCACGCTTATGAAAAGGAATGGAAGAATACCGAGGGAGATGACAACGTGTGCATCTGGAATCCAAAAGTGATGGTGTATGGAAGGAGCCGCAGGGATGAATGCCGCAAGTACCTTTTGAAGACAGTGGGTGAGCCCATAGCTGAGCATTTCCAGTGCATGAGTTGCTCTGAAAACCTGAGACCTATCAGCACAGGCAAGAGGGCAACTTTGTTCACACGTTGCCCTCAAAATAAGTCATGAGTTTTAAGGCTAAGCCCATCTGGCATTCGAAGGGACGGCTGTTGATCTTTTATCCTAATTTTGGATTAATTGTGATCTACGGCCTTGCGTAAACATGCTATCGCTGTGCTTCTTCTGCTCCTCCACAGCTAAACATTAATCCCTCTTAATGCTCTAAGTCAACTTTTAGTCCTTAGCAGAATTTACCTTAATCTCTTAGTAGTAAGTTAACTGATTTACAAAACATAATCCATGAGCCCAGAATCTTAAGGATGTGTGATCACCAGCAACCTACCTTTACCCAGTTGACTTGACTTGACACAGGCTACAAAATGAGCTCGTGGAGATGATCCCATATTGTGAGCTTGTGCTGCTTTCCATTGTATTTTAATACAGCAAAGAAACAGCTGAATGTCTGTTTGTTGGAGTTGATGCATGTGTGTGTGTGTGCGTGTGCGTCTTGGTATGTATGCAGTTAGTATTTGTAATTTTATAAGTATGACTAATAGGAGCCAATTACTTTTCTGTGTTGTATTTCTTTTTTTCTGCTTAGGTCTTTGCAGCTAATGGAGTCAGTCATCTGAATTAGTGGCAGATCCTTCTCCATGCGTAGGTACCATTTGACTTTATTTCCTAATTATTTAAGCATGTCCTCTATGATCATGGAAAACTGCCCCGTACGCAATGTCTGGTTTCAGTCTTTCAAATTGGAGTACGGGCATCAGTATTAGTGATGACAAGCTCAGATGGCTCTGTAATGTAATTTGCTTCTGAAAATCATTCACATAGCATGGATTTTAAATTTGAAACTTACTTGACTGTTGAGGTCACCCAAGGTTACATTCTCTCTTACTTCGAGCCAGCCAGGAGGTACTGTTCTATCTGGAACTCTGTTCTACCTCACTCCAATCAGAGAGAGTTTCCTGACTTCCTGGGAACCTCTTTCCTATGAAGACTTCCCTTAAATTACAGAAGTAAGACTTGTCAAGTCCCTGGCCCTGAGGCAAAAGATGACATGTGTAGTTTGTAAATACAGTTCTTTGTTACCATATTCTGAGCCCGTGGACTTCATTCTCTTTAAGAAATTGCAAATGCTCACATTGCTCGCCCTATGTATGCAGAGATGTTTGAAGTTTGATGCTTCTTTGTAAAGCCATTGCAGTGTATTCACATATATGGCAAGCCTGTCTAGAAATGGAGGTGATCAAACAGGGGGCGGGGGGGAATAACTTCACATCTACTGTTATGAAACTTTGAATATATTTTAAGTTGCATTTAGAAACTTGTTGTTCTTCCTTAATGTGAATCTCTGAGAGTGCATGTCATGCATTGAGTGACACTGGTAGACTTGTGTCTGCACACTCAACTGTGTCACCTTTGTTCTGTGTCTCATCCAATGTTGGTAATCATCAGGAAAATGGCAGCAGCGCTCTGTGAGGTGGGAGTTCATGGTTCAGTTTCTTGCAACCACAATCAATCTTGGGGAAATGTCCTCACAGTAAAACACACACACACACACACACACACACACACACACACACACACACACATTGTGTGGAATAGGAATGGAAGTTGCCAGAAAGGAAGTTAGGAAAAGTTTTCTCTGAGGCAGGAAAAGATACCTCATCATGTGACACTTATGAGCCCAAGGATGAACTATGTATTTTTGGTGATTTTCCTTTGCCCATGAAATGCAATACATCCTGCCTTTATTCATTCTCTTCAGTTACCTTCAGAATGTGGTAAATTGTGGCATGTTAACTAGTATGGGTGAAATTTGTATGCTCTGGTAAAGGAAGTGCGGTTTCCTTCGCTGAACCTACAAGGGCAGTCAGGGTGGAACCAGTCCAAACAGCTCCATAGCACTACGAGTGATAGTAGACACAGCACGAGAGACTCAAGGCAGAGCAGAGACATGTAATATGGCTGCCATCCCTCAGAACAGTTGTTTTGTTCTCAGCACCATTTTAGGCACATGGGATAAGCACTCAGGGACCAAATCAGACACAATTCCTGATCTCTAGGGCCCTGTTCAAGTGAAGAGCAAGAGTGGGGCCAGAAAATCAGCAACAGATACTATGGATCATTCATAAGATCTGTCGGAGGATGAAAGGCATTACAGAACAAAAGAAGGAGCAGGGCACGATGATGCAGGTGAGGAGTACCACGTGGGACTGGGCGTGGCATTTCGGATTGCCTGCTGCTGCAGTGTGTTCGAAAGGAGGTAGTTGAAGTTGGTGGAGAACATGAAGGAAGGATGTTTCAGGGAAGATTGCTACAGCGAGAAGTAACAAGGACCATGACTCTCCTAAGAAGGAAGAATCCGCAGGGCTACCAACCTAGGGGCTGAAGATGAAACCAGGGAAAGTGGAGAGGCGCATAGAGATAAAGGGGAGAGCAGCAAGCAGTCAGAAGGGGCCCGGCTCCAGGTCCTCTGCACTTGGTTAGAATTATGGCATCTGGTTTTAAATCAGGAGCCTTCTGGGAAAGTGATGTTGACTGATGAGCATTATTGAAAGACACTTTGATGTCATGCCTGCAAATGGACTACTAAGGAACAAACATTGCAGCAAGAGGACTTTGCATGCTGAAGTAAAGTGTCCCGAGGACACTGGAAGAGCTTCACAGGCCGTCTTCCAAAAACTGCATACTACACAGCATTCAGTGGGTCAGATTCAATTTTGAGGTACTATATAAACTGTTACTGGCAATATTCATAAGTATTGCCTTATGACGTGCCCTCACCTTCCTGATTCACTATGGTCTAGAAAGAATTTAAAGTCTACCTCCTATACTGAAAGTGGATGTGCTCAGTCACTCTGACAAAGAAGATCATTTCCTAGCATTTTCATAATGTGACTGAAGCGTTAAGAAGTGAGTTGTAGGTGAGGCATGGGTGAAATGCCCTGAAGTGAATGTTATTGTAGTGCAGGTTTAAGAAAAAGCATGAGGGGCTGGAGAGATGGCTCACCACTTAAAGATCATCTACTGCTCTCACAGAGGACACAGGTTCAGTTCCTGGCCCATACAGGGTGGCCTAGGCAATCACAAGCAGGAGAAAACTGAAGATAGTAATGAATTGATCCACAAAATGAAGCAGATACTTTTTGCTTTGAATGTATATACTTAGATAGGCATCATATCTTCAAGGCAAAGTATCTTTTTTTTTTTTAAAGCATTCATTATATCTTGAATATAATATCTTCAAGCTGTCCTGGAAAATGGGATCTTCCAGTGTTAGCCTCCCAAGTGTCTGCATTACAGGCATGAAGCTCCATGCCTGGCTAAGTTAGAATTTCAGATTGAGAAGACAGACAGGAAATTGTGAAGTCCTTTTCCTCTCCAGTGAGGAAATGGATGTGTAGTATGGGGAATGGCAGAGTCCTGTCTCCACCACGTCTTCTGGTCCTGCGGATTTCTTGTGCACCATGCTGATAGTCAATTAGTGAGGTTGTTATGAGTGTTGTAAAACTGTTTCCTTTAGGATATCCAGTTCCCCTACTGTTTTAACAATGCCTTAAAAGCCATCAAATACAAATGAAAGAGATCGATGACCACAGAGGTGTCTACCAAACTGTTGTAAAAGTGGACAGGTTAGAAACAAGAGGATTTTTGAAATCAGAATTTTAGAAATTGAACGTCATGATTTAATTTTTATTAAAATGTGCACCGATTTGTAATGAACTCCATAAAGTAAGGTGTTAGTGATAGGTTTGCAAAGGTTGGGTCAAATGGAGCCTGTAACCAAGACTGAGCACACAGAAGACAAGACATGAAGGAGCTGTGATAGAGACCTTTCATTCACTTCTTACACATGCAGGAGCCTAACAGCAATGCTGTAAATTCATATACACGTTATTTGCAACCCAGGGAAGACTTTTCTTAATTATTATTTCTTAATTATTTAAGGGACAGAAATAATCTACTCTAAGTTATTTGCTTGAACCTCAGAGTCACTCAAAGTGCTTTGGGGCAATTAGGTATTTGAAAGGGATATTCCAGTTAGCCATGGAGTCATGGCTGTCCTATGCACCCACCTGAACCAGAGCCTTCAGCCACATATGTAAGTGTATTTATTCTCACCAAAGGAAATAAAAATGGATTAGGAAGCAGAGGGAAATAGGAAAGTTTCGAAATCCCTGGTATCTTTATGCATTTACAGTTTTACAAATTCCTGTGTATTGACAGAAAGAAAAACTAGCAGAGTGGAATAGTTAAGGAAGGAAGCTTTTGAACTTGACACCCTGACTTGGATGGCAGCTCTGCCACCTGTTCTCAAACACAGGGACTTAGTTAACCACTTTGTTAGATGGGTGTGGTAATAGAAACTACTTGCCTAATCAGCCCACGGTGGCAACAGGAACCCCGAAGGTTTGCACACGTCACAAACCTTTACTGAAAGTGCTAAACTCATAGCCTTACCCACTACAAATATAATCGACTGTATTTTATTTGGGGCAGGTGAACCAAAGTGCAAAATAGCCTTTAGTAGGTTGTTACACTCCTTGGCAATGAGCTCATGGCCATAAAATGTCACTGTCTCCTAGTATTACTGAGTGTGGCATGGAAGTAAAATCCTGATATGCAATAGATGGAGCACATTAGAAGTTATACTGATTCATTAGAAAGCCATCCATATTCCAATGTAGTTTAATATTCTTACCTAAAAACCAAGAGCCTAGCTAAAATGTATAGAAATAGTACACACACACACACACACACACACACACACACACACACACACTGCACAGTATGTTTTAGAATGTACAGTTAAATAAATTTGAAGATAATATAAAGCTCAAAGAGAACCAATTTAACCTTTAAGGCCAGAGAACTTTAAAAGCAACAGTAGAGATCTAGGGAACACAATTCAGATACACAATATTAAAGGTCTCAGAGCTAATGTCCAGAAGCCTTGTGTCACTACATTGTTGGCATTGGAAGCATTGCTGGGACTCCTGTCTGTGGCATTCCTTTACCATGGAGAACCTCCTACTGGGCATTATTTGTGGCTTTGTTCTATCTGCCAAGTTGAAGGAATGGGGTTTGAATTGAGTTCCTAGGAAACCCAATTTGTGGCAACAAATTACCACAGATTTGGTGGTTTGTAGTAGGAATTCATTCTTTTACAGCTCTGGAGGCCAGAAGTCCAACATCAATGCATGGTCGTGGTCTTTCATTCTCTGGAGGCTCTGGGCACTCTTTGGCTATAGCTCCATAACTCCAAACTCAGCCTCTGACATCATACTTTCTTCTACTCTCTGTGTTCCTCTAACGTCTCTCATAAGCAAGCTTGTCACTGAAATGACCTCCATTGCCCTTTGTCCTCCGAAATCATCTGGAGACCCTAAATGCAGTCGTGTCTGCAGAACATTCCATATACAGTTACATGCACAGGCCCTGCATTTTGGCGCCTGGATCACTGCCCTACCTGCTACAGGTCAGTGCTTTCTATCTCCCAATCTGTTGCAGCCTACACGTTTGCCAGTTGTCCTGTTTTGTTACTGTTGGTAGCCCACTGCGTTTTTCTAAGTTTCCTAATGATTTCTTTTCTACTTTTCTATCCTCTACTGAGGGTCTCCTCTTCCTTTCCCTTCTCTTACTCAGTCCCAGATTTGATGGTATCATATGTTTTAGACATTTTTGATTGGTTACAGTAGCACCCTATTTCCCACATAAATTAGCATTTCATTTATATCACTTTATCAATCAGCCCAATGTGTAACAGTGGAATGAGAAGATTATATGACTGGAAACGCAATACAGGTAAGTGAAGGACTAGTTTCAGAAACCAAACGACTTCACTCTCAAGCCACTTTGTTACCTTTGGCTAATCACAAATTAGTAGAGATTCCCCGAGTGGGGAAATGGGAAGGCTTTAGGAGTCTGCATGCCTGCAGAGAGCATGCAAGACGATATCTATCTTCATACCATGGGTTTTCCAAAACGTTTGTGCTTTAGAGACACTTGGAGGTGCCCAGTGCTATCAGCAAGGACACAGATTGTCTTCTTTGGAGGTTTATATGTAATGTAAGCCACATCTACTTTTCCCTGGATGCTAAAATGCTTCCTCTTCCCTTACTCTTTCCCTCCTTCGCTGTGTAAACCCAAAGATGACATTAGGTGCCTTCCTAATTGACTGAGTCACAGTCCCCCATAGAACCCAGGGCTAGCTAACTCCAGGTAGTCTATTTAGCCAGCTTGCCTGGGATTCTCTGTTTCTGACTCTCAGACACAGGGATGATAAGCGGTCACCAGGCCTCCCTGACTCTTCAATGTGATCCAGGCTCTAAGCTCTCATCCTCAAGCTTGTGGAGCAAGTCTTTTATCCCTTGAGTCATCTCTCCAGCCCTAAAGCTGTTTTTTTTTAAATAGGATCAGAATTCATAAAGAGGATGGAGACATCGCTTATCAGATTTTATATAAACTCAGTGAATGAGGCAAGAAGTGAATTACTGAACAGTTTCTAGGGGTCAGGTATCTTGATTTGAAATCCAGTGTGATTTCTATTGTATCTTCATAGTAAAGAAATAGCTTTAGACATATACAACAATCTAATCCTAATTCAATTTATTCCGTGTGTGTGTGTGTTTGTGTGTGTGTGTGTGTAGGCAGAACATTGTGTGACTCAGTGCACAGGTGGTAGTCAGAGCACAGCTTGGGAGAATCATTTGTCTCTTCCCACTGTACGGATTCTGGGGATTAAATTCAGGTCACTGGGCTTTGGTGACAAGTGCCTTTTATATGACAAGCCATCTTCCCAGCCCAGATTCAAATGCTTTATTATGGAAAACTTGGAATTTCTTCTGGAAAATGATAAAGAAAAATGTTGTAACATAAGACTTATAAGAAAAATGACATTAGTACACATGGACTCTTAAAGCAGTAGGAGAGTCACCCCTTTAATTAAATGTGAGATTTGGTGCACACAGCATACATAGTGCACCTAGAAAATATGCATTTGGGTAGTAGACATCTACAGGAAATGGGCTGCTCTAGGTTGACAATGTGAACTATGATAGAATGCTTAATAAGACGGGCAACCTCCAAATGATGGCAGAGTTTCATGCTGATCATATAATGCATTAACCACAGGCATTTATGTTATTTATTGCTGTCATTGTACACTTTTTTACATCCATGAAAATCTCTCAGAAACCATATTATTAGTTCAGATGACAAAAGATACTATTTCAGATTTGGGTCTAAAGCTTCTTGATGTTTTTTTTATTATACGTGAAACCATATACCATTCCTGACCATGTCTTTTGATTTCGATGCTTATTGAATTTGCAATTAATACTCATTTATTCTCTTAGCAGAAGACATATTCATGACATTACCTACAAAAGAATGAATACCTCTGCTGTAGAATTTGGCTTCTGAATTAACTATACCTTTAAGAAGAAAGAAAAAAAAAAAGGAAGGAAACCTTACTTGGAATAGCCCTTTGCCAGAGATCTGAAGATAGTTGCAAACTGCGCAATGTGTGTGACTGTGTGTCTTTGTTTTCTACACATCTCATTTGGACATTAGACCTCACTAGACTAGTAGATTTAAAGCAAATCCACAGGGCATGAGAGAACATGAAGCAAGAAGTAATTATCTTAGAAAAACAATTTTGCTCCTCCTTTTTGTGACTTTTATCACAATGGTCCCTGCCTTAAAAAAGAGTTTCAGAAGAACACTGTCAAATGTCCCTTTTCAATAAAAGAATTTTCAGTGTCTTTATATTTACACATATGCACACACAGTGCATGCTAGTATGTAAATATAATAATTGTTTGATATGAGCTGCTCAGTAGGTTAGACAATACTTTTCTTGAGGGCAAGATCATGTGTTCAAATGCCCAAAAGACAGCACAGTCTCACAGAAAAGGCCTTGTTCTGAAGCCCCAGGCTGCTCTTCTGTCCTTGCCCACCCCCTACTATGTGCATTACTGCACATCTGAGCTAATGCTAGGCAGATGCAGGTGGTCTCCTGACATGCAAAGCACCTTGGAACTTCTGATGATCGGCATTGCTTCATTTGTTAAAGTAGAGTGAAAAAAAACATTATAAACTAATGTCTACTTTGTACATTTGCTGAACCAATGTCTAGCAACTTCTATGTTGGTCTGAGGAAGTTACTCTGAGAATAAACTCTTGAGTTCTATAATGAACAGGGCTAAAGGGATCCTTAAGAATCACGATCTTGAATGTTATCATCTGTTTTTATCCTTAAAGAATCCTTCGCTCCTTAAATCTTTTGGTTCACCTCCTCCATCTTCTAGAGCCAAGTATGTTTTCATCTCATAATAGAGGATTTAGTAAAACTTCATATAAACTTGAAGCTTCAAAACTAAGGAAAATCTTCCTTTAAGTATAAATGAAACGAGGATGCAATAGCCTGGCATGCAACTTCAGAGCTTCATGAGGTACATAGTAAACACTAATGGGCATCTAATGGAACCCCATGCCAGTAAATAAAATGTAACACACTCAGACATTTATTTATTTTATTTATTCGCTTATGGAGAAAGGTCTCTTTGTGTACCAAACTCTCCTGGAACTCACTGTATAGATCAGAGTGGCCTCAAACTCACAAAGATCCATGATAGACCTACCTTTGCCTCCTGAGTTCTTGGATGAATATGACTGGAATCACTATACGTGACTTTATTCTGGCTTCTGAACTTATCTTTCTAAAATATTCTTTAGAGTTGGTAAGGGCAGATTCAATAATCTAATGAGTTATTTAAGCACATTCGCTCAGCAAATGTTCTATCCTGGACTCAAAGGAAAAAGGCTATGAGATCTTTGATATCTAAAGGATTTTAAGTGTTTACTCGTTAGATCCACATACATTGCTAAGTTCATTTTTTTTCTGAGTCTTTTTCCTCCTCAGTATAATATTGGGTAGGCAGTCAAACTTTCAAAGGTGTGAAGTTGCCACTAAAAACTTGAAACCCTCATCTTTTCATTAGTAAGCTTCTTTACTGTCATTTCTGGGTTATTTTAAGCTGATAGTATGTCCTGCATATCAAACTGAGATGGAACATTAAGTTAAAAGTTTAAAATGGTCCAAGATCCCCAGAATGCTCTGTACTTTGGAGAAGTCATTGTTCGGGCCCAACAGATGCTGTGTCAAAGGTATGATAGAGAAGCCTCGACAATGAACCTAGGAGATCCCTCGTCAGAGGGATCAGAGGTTGGAACTGATCAAGTCTTCAAAGAAGGATTTAAAGAGTTAAGCAAAATAATTGAAAGCTGAATGCTTTCATCCCTAGCATCCTAAAGATGCTGAACATGCAGAGCATTTTACCAAGAAGGGGGTTGCTTCTCATTCTTCTTGATTGGCTGTTCATGAGAAACTTTCTGGTCTTTGCATGAAGATCCCTGAACGAGGAACACTGAGTATAAATATAAGGGGATCTTTGCAGAGGTAGGTCAGGGTTCGAGTACTTCTCGCTCTTTGACTTGAGTTCAGATCTTAGCATCAATGCCTGGTGGTTCACAGTCACTTGCAACTCCGGATCCATGGAATTCAATGTTCTCTTCTGGCTCCTTGAGTTTATATGGGATACCATCACACAGACATACACAGAGATACAATCACACAGACATACACACAAATGAAAACAAAAAATAAAGTCTTAAACAAGAAGACAAATGTAATACCATTACTAGTTGTATTGATGACCACACTGTCTCTTGCATTTTAGAAATCTAAAAAGCAGAAACCCACTGAACTTTTATGAAAATCACTCCTAGGTAACTGAGAAAGAGAAAAATAAATCAGCATAAGAGCTCTTGATATGATAAATATGAGCATATTGATGTATAATTTATATATCTTTATTTATATATGCATGTAATGTATCTATATCTATTATCTCTCTATATATCCATATATATTTACATGTGTGTGTGTGTGTGTGTGTGTGTGTGTATGTGTGTATGTGTGTGTGTGTAATTTTTTCTTTCTGGAGAATTATTCATTATTTTGCATATTCATCATCATAAAACTTTGACCTCTGAGTTTTTCTTTGCTATAAAAATTGTATATGAACTTATTTATAGTTTATTAAAACCTCAGAGGTCCCCAGGAAGGGGCTAGGAACAGTGATAATGATGGGACCATATTATAAGTCATTTAGGGACACGTCCTCCCTGAAGCATACAAGGATCTCCATCACTGTTTAGACCAAAATCACTAAACCAAATATGGAGTCCTACATATTGTCTCTAAGCCTGTTGAGAAACCACACTGATGACAAATGCAGTGGTCTTTCTTCAACCAAATAAGGTGAACTGAAATCTTAAGTACAGCACAGGTCCAGATTTTGCAGATAGACACTAGAAAACAGCCTGAGGGGAGGCAGAAGAGGTGATAAGTGGTGTGTGGGGTTGGTCCCCGACACAATGTCAAGAGCAGAGGGCATTTCAGGTGAATATAGCTTCTACAGCATGACCTGTGACTCATGGCTATCTTTATATAGTGGCTCTGAAAACAAATTTATGTTTAGGAATCAGGGTAAAAACACAATTGACATAAGAGGTATATGACAGTTTAGGTTCAAATGTGGAACTCTTTTCTCCTGGAAGTTCCAGGAATCCACTGTCTTACCATTTCAGTGTTAGCTGTTTTGATAGATGATCACTGCCCATGAAGTTTATTTATTGAAAAGGTATTTATAGGCATAACTGGATATATAAACATGGTATGAAAAAAATGTGATAATTAAAGATTTTTTTGACATTCACTTGTAGTTATCTTAAATTCTGCAGATAGTCAAGCCAAGTTATAGCATATAGAAAGGTATAGTCTTTAAAAATTATATTTTGCAGGAATTTCAGGCATAAGCAATACCTACATTATTTATGTCCCAAAGTTCACTCGTTGTCTCTTTAGTAATCTGAGTGTTGCTGTCAATAACCAGAACAAAAAATGATCAAGAAACACTTGCATTTTTGCCAGGGAACAATGTGTGCTAGCTGTACGAGGCTCCCAGTCACTAGCCCAGATCTGGTTCTTGTACTGGTCGACACCCTTCCTTGGATGTCTCAGAGACACCTCAGAATCAGCCTGGGCAAGAGTGAGCTCCTGACCTTCCCTCCGACATGACCATCCTTCAGGGATTCCTATCTCAGTCCTTGGCACTGGCATCCACCCCTTTTGTGGCTCTGAAATGAAAGCGTCATTCTTCTTACCTCCAACCTCTTAGCCCTCCCTACAATCTATCACAAGACCCCGATTTTTATCCCTGTAAAGATCTCAGATCTCCCCAATGCTTTTTATCTCGGAGGCCTCCAACCTTGTCCCAGCCATTGACTCCCGTCTACTGTTTGCCTTCTGACCAATGTGTGAGTCACTTTTCTTACCACCAACCTTATGCCAGTGACCTGGGCAAAGCTTTACTCTAATCGAATCATCCTTGTTATATCAAACCCTTCAGTTTATCTTACCCAAATGCTGTGGGCTTAGGGAGGAGCCTTAATCACAGCTACCAAGCACCATGTAGTCTTATCACTCTCTTCCTAGAGCCTCACACTCCCTGTTGGCCTCTATGCGGTAGTTGGACAGAATGTCTCTTCCTGTCAGACTCCACATCTATGACACTGGGCCTTAGCATAGGCTTTTTTCTGCCTGGGATAAATTACTCCCAACATCGATAAACCACATTTCTGACTTGGAGGTGTGCACTGAACCCTGTGGACTCTTTTGGGTAGCACTTGTGTACTTTGATGGTGTCACTAATTGTAGTAGTACTAGTAGTTCTTGTCTAGTTCTTCACTCTCTATGTCATAAATTTGATAAGACCAGCAGAGATATCCATGTTCCCTTTTTCTTATTTTTCTGGCACTGAGTTCATGGCTGAGTTAGTTGTCACTTGATAAATACCTAACCTATCAAAGCAGAGTGGGGATTTGGGCTGAGATTTGGAGAGGAAAGAGAGGGAAGGAGAGGAGAAGAGAAGTGCAGGTACCTTGAAGGGCATCAAAGGTATAGATCAAGAGTGGATGAGCAGGGGACAGGAGCATACCGCTGTTAGTGACACCCGGTGAAAAGCATGTGTCAGGAAGGCTGAACTCCACCAGGTGAACTGCTTATGTCACCATTTCAAGACACACATATGTACAACACTTACACATACACAAACTCTTGAGAAGCTGGTCAGTACCTCACCTGAGTCCAAACAGGTGAATGAGTGAAAACTCTGTGACCTGAACACAGGAGCCATCATCATCTCATCGTCTGTTTCTATTTTGTTAGGAGACAGGGTCTCAATGTCTGGCTGAGGCCCAGGGTGGCCTCAAACTCTCAACTTCTTGCATCAGCTTCCCAAGCAGAGGGTTTATAGGTAGATACCACCACTACCTCATCTGACCTGAACTTAGGATTCCTGGCTCCCTATTGTACATTGTTTTTCTATGAGATCAAAAATATGTCTATATCTTTTGTGTTAAAGGGTAATGAGCTAAAATTACTCATAAATGATATCTAACTATCATTAAACTTTGATTTAAAATATTTCCCTCCATGAGAAAATTAAAGGAGAGGAAAAGGAAAGGGCAAAGATTGCCTTGCATTTTCTTGGCCTCCAATGGGCCTCTGTATGAACACAGTCTTTAATAAAAACAATCCCTGCATTTTTTATGTTGTCTTTTAATATAATAATTGTGTAAACACACACATTAATTTTCTCAAATCTTTGTCACAGGAGCCTTGGCTGATTCCCAATCAAACACAAATCTTGTAAGCTTTTGATATTTCTTTCTTTCTTCTTTTATTTTGCCCGTGGCAGCTTTTCCAGAGGTAGCTGCCTAGGAAAGGCACTTTCTGTCTCTGCTTACTACTCGAACATTCGCTTGACTTTAATAGGCTGGGATGATTTCAGCTTATAAATCTTCAACTGGAGGATAAAGTTCAAGTAGATAAAATCAAACAGATGTTGGTGGGAGGATTTCTTCGTGACCCATAAAAGTGCTATCATCAAAGCTGAGAATCATTTGTTTTGAATTATTACACTGTTATCAAAAGGATTGTAACCGTCTGTTTGTTGAGGAATTGGATCTGTTTATCTGAAAACAGAACAAAGATGCCAGGCTGAGGCGTTCCTGGGAATGTGTGGTTCAAATGATGGCAGACACTTGAAGGGGATGACACTGGTTGAGACCCTCTGATTGACATTTGTCAGCAACATGGGCATCTTCGGGGCATGCCATTCTTGAGTTGTAGCCAGAACGTGGCTGAAGGCAGGGGTGGGGTCAGGCTGGGGAAACCCCAGAGGAGAACTAGAACTCTAGTTTCGAAGTGAAGAATTAGCTGTGAGGGAGCTGAAAATAACTCATTTTCTGCACCTCAGACAGCAGGCTAGGAAAGTGCATGACTATGCTGCATTCTGGAGGTCTGTGCGAGAGGGGCTGCAACACAGCGAGCATTGGCTCCTACGCTGGTGGGAGCGTCTCATTGCTTTGTCCACTCTGTCTATAAAGAGACTCTCCAAATGCCTTGTTCTTTGCGGGAATTTAGTTTATAAGATCAGGCATGTCTCAATATCGAGGAGCTTAAAAGGCAACACATAAGTACAGAACATTAAAACATTACATAAAGAATTATCTTAAACCTACAGATAACTGATATGTTGAAATGGCCTCCATTTACTTATCAAGTCTCCAGCATGCCATTGGCACTAGGAAAATCAAGCCTAGCAGAAGGTCCCAGTTACCACACTGTCTTCAGTGGAGTTTGCATGCACTGGATGATCTACCTCCCTCCATATAACCAAGGTCATGTTTGCCCCAGCACTTACATGCACTCAGTGCTTCCTGGTTGTTTAGTTTTCATTGCTTTATTAATGACAACTGGTTCATCTTTGTTACTTACACGTAGTTGTCCACAGTTGGCTGCTGTACAGGATTGTGTTGTCATTTCCCTGAAAGTATGGCAATATTTAAACAGTTATATGTGGTCACAGGACATCCAAAATCTACTGAGTCAGTGTGTGTGTGTGTGTGTGTGCGTGCGCGCGTGTGTGTGTGTGTGTAGAAAATTTTAGTGTAAGCAAGATCAGGTATTACTGCCTTTGATGTATTTTCTTACACTTTGCCTCCTTCTTAAGAAGCTAGTCTATGTTATCTTCAGTAGGCAACTGACTATGGATGGATAGAAAAGACTATCTTTTGAAGACAGTCTCTAGTTGATGTCTGAGTAGATACATACTGATACTGTACTAATATTGCTCTGAATTTTCCTCTCCATAATCATTTTGATAACTAAGTTAATTGAAGATGTGTGATTTTTTTTCCTACAAATGCACCCCTCATCCTAATTAAGTAAAACAAACTTATAATTGGGAAAGCATTGTATCTTGGAACCACAGTAATGTTTGGATGGAATTATCAACAGGGGGATGCCTGGTACAACTCAAATAGGAGTAACTGGCTAGATGTGAAAATCGACAACTCTAGTCAGCCGTTCTTCTGACTTGACAGTACATCTTGTGGTACCCACATCATTGGCAGGCATTGTCTCAGGCTCCTTTTTTTTTCTCCTTTCCCATTCTTCTCGCAGAGCATCCTTCAAGTGAAAGAATCTCTGATGTGAATTATTCAAGGACTCAAAAAGTGACCTTAGTGCTATACTGTATTTTATTTTAAGTTTTGGAAATAAAAGTTAAAAATCATTAGTCTATAAAGTGATTCAGTGGGCAAGGAGGAATGTGGCAAAGCCTTATGGCTTTAATTAGCAGGATCTATGTGGAGAACTGATTCCAGTAGGTTGTCCTTGACTCATGCCCCACAATAAATGAGTACGTAAATATATAAGTGTAATTTTTTAAAAAGAGCACCACCCAAATTAGATTTCTCTGATAAACTATTTAGCATCAATTAAATTGCAATAGAAGTGTCTCACTCTTTCCTCCTTGTGCTCTCTCTATTATGGCCAGTGTTGGGGACTTCACCTCTCTTCTGCACTTGTGGCATAGGTAAGCATGGGTTTCTCCCATTCACGTCCCCATCACCCATCATTGTAACATACATACAGAAAGATGGACATATCTACCCTTTGAGTAGGAGTTCAAGTAAAGAAAACAAAGCTATGTGTAACAAGAAAAGGATCCAGGGAAGTCAGAGGTGAATATAAGCAGGGTGCATCATATACATGTATGCCAAGAAAATGCCATGATGAAATTTGCTTTTTGTGAATATTGTAGACTAATAAAAATAACTCGTAAAAAAAAAATAAAATAAAAGCCACAAAGTAAGAGCATAGCCAGGCCATTTCCTTGTCATTTCCAAATTCCCTTTACTATTGTCTGTCTGCTCAATTGCTTCAGGACTGTGGTCTTTGAATGAGAAATGCCCCCACCCCCAAAGGCCCGTATACTTGAATGCTTGATTCCCACTTAGTGATGTTGTTAGAGCAGGTTGTAGAACCTTGACAAAGGGAGCATTGCTGGAGAAAGGATGTCACTGAGGGTGGACTTTTCCCAATGTTCAGTCCTTTCTGTTTCCTGTGTATGGCTGTAAAGTGATAACCCAGCTTCCTACTCTTGATGGCTTACAGTACCTTGACCACCATTATGGACGTTAGCCCTCTGAAACCATAATCCTAAATAAACTCTTAGTTCCTTAAGTTGCTTGTGGTCAGAGCAACAGAAAAGTGACTAATACCTGTGCCATATCAGGTATGGCTCCAGGACAGAAGCCAAAAGTCCCATGATGAAGCTGCACATTTGAAGGATGGATTAACCATTTTTTTTGGGGGGGGTGAACATTTTGATGAAACCAAATTCCCAGCATTGACAGGTATAGGGAGTTACTATACAAACCTAAGCACTTACTCAATAAAAAGACAGGAAAGTGGGAGGAGAGAAAGAGGAGAGAGGGAAGTGAGGGAGGGAGAGAGGAGGGGGAGAAAGAAATAAAAGCTCAAGGCAAATAGACTGGCTTAGTCATGTATCTGGATGCTCTCCATGCTTGGGTCACTGGAAGTTAAAATGGGAGTTGACATCTGGCCAAGGGCTTATCAATAGCTGTTCTGATCTCTTCTTCCCATTGAACACCATTCACTTTTCGTGGGAGCCTGAAGGCACTTGGACCTCACACAGGCCAAAGCTTATGTTGTTCAGATCACTATAGGCTTTTGTTTTAATTCCCTCTCTAGGAGTACTAGTAATTATTAAAACTTGGGTATTTTCAGATGAAATCTTTGCCAAGGTTGACTGAAAAATCAGAAATTCTCATAAATCTGGTGACAAGTTCACACAAGATCCAATTACATGGAGGTTGATGTCAGCTGATCTTGGAGACAGGGAATGCTGTGTTCTTCTTTTAAAAAACTATTTTATTAGATATTTTCTTCATTTACATTTCAAATGCTATCCCGAATGTCCCCTACGCCCTCCCCCCACCCTGCTCCCCTACCCGCCCATTCCCACTTCTTGGCCCTGGCATTCCCCTCTATGGGGCATATAAAGTTTGCAAGACCAAGGGGCCTCTTTTCCCAATGATGGCCTCCTAGGCCATCTTCTGATACATATGCAGCTAGAGACACAAGCTCAGGGGGTACTGGTTAGTTCATATTGTTGTTGCACCTACAAGGTTGCAGCCCCCTACAGCTCCTTGGGTACTTTCTCTAGCTCCTCCATTGGGGGCCCTGTGTTCCATCCAATAGCTGACTGTGAGCATCCACTTCTGTATTTGTCAGGCACTGACATAGCCTCACAAGAGGCCACTATATCAGGGTCCCTTCAGCAGAAACTTTCTGGCATGTGCAATAGTGTCTGGGTTTGGTGACTGATGATGGGATGGATCTCTGGATGGGGTAGTCTCTGGATAGTCCATCCTTTCGTTTTAGCTCCAAACTTTGTCTCTGTAACTCCTTTTATGGGTATTTTGTTCCCTATTCTAAGGAGGAATGAAGTATCCACCTGTTGGTCTTCCTTCTTTTTGGTTTTCTTGTGTTTTGCAAATTGTATCTTGGGTATTCTAAGTTTCTGGGCTAATATCCGCTTATCAGTGAGTGCATATCTAGTGACTTCTTTTGTGATTGGGTTACCTCACTAAGGATGATATCCTCCAGTTATATCCATTTTGGCAAGAATTTCATAAATTCATTGTTTTTAATAGCTGAGTAGTACTCCATTGTGTAAACGTACCACATTTTCTGTATCCATTCCTCTATTGAGGAACATCTGGGTTCTTTCCAGCTTCTGGCTATTATAAATAAGGCTGCTATGACCATAGTGGAGCATGTGTCTTTATTAGGAATGGTGTGTTCTAATCTGTAGACTCCTCCCCACTGCTCCTCTATGCTTAGAATGTAGCACTGCATCTGCTTGTCTGACTGGCCCAGTCATATGAACATCTGAATATGCAAAAAAGGTTTCAACATGTTCCCAGGGAATGTTTGAATATACTTCTTTTTTGTAGAATTGAAATGGATTGAATTTCCCATAGATGTTTAATGAATGTATCACGTAGCCTTTCCTTCTCAAGCCAAAATGAGATGGTTCTCCTTAGCAGTTATTTTCTGACATTTTATGATCTTCACTCTCCCTTATATTATACTCAAAACCCGTGGAAAGCACT
Source organism: Mus pahari (assembly GCF_900095145.1). Lineage (NCBI taxonomy): Eukaryota > Metazoa > Chordata > Mammalia > Rodentia > Muridae > Mus > Mus pahari. The sequence goes on along the minus strand of NC_034593.1, from coordinate 116,944,555 downwards.
TTTTGTGACTTTTAAACCATTATAATCATTCACCCATTTTACAGAATAACATACTTCATAATGATGCTTTCATACACTTCAAACACACTAGGGTAACTCCCCCACCCTATCACCCTCTACTGCCCTCCCTTCCCCCTCATGCTGGACATCTTCCCTTTCTCTGATAGTCTCCTTATACTTTCATGTCTTCCCTCTTTTCCACCCAGTTTCTGCTTGCATAATACAATATGTGTGGCTTCTTTTTCTGAGTCTGGAATTCTTTTCAGTTAACATGATTGTACTAGGTAGTCTTTTGTCAACTTGATACAAGCTAGAGTTATCGGAAAGGGGGAAACATCAGTTGAGGAAATGCCTTGATAAAAGCCAGCTATAAGGCAGCTGATGGGGGAAGGTCAAGTCCATTGTGGGTTGTGCCTTTCCTGGTCTGGTGATCTTCTGTTCTATAAGAAAGCAGACTGAACAAGTCCTGGTGAGCAGGCTAGGAAGCAGCACTTCTTCATGGCCTCTGCACAGCTCCTTCTCTGTACTGACTTCTTTCAATGATGAACAATGATGATATGGAAGTGTAAGCCCAATAAACTCTTTCCTCCCCAATTTATTGTTGGTTATGGTGTTTCATCACAGCAACAGAAAGTCTCTAACAAAAGATAACAGTGCTCTCCAGTTATGTTCATTTCTTGAAAATGAAATTTTGGTCTTATTTATGACCAAATGATATGTCAATATTTGTGCATATCACACTTTTCATCTATTCATTTGCTGATGAACACCTAGGCTGAACTTACAGCTATAGACTTCCTGATTTATGTTCAGAATATTATGGGAGGTAGAGTGTCTCTTAGGGATTCTTCAAGATCCAGTGACTCAAACACTGCTCTGAGTGACTTTAATGAATATTTTGTGTAATATATAGAGAAGAAATATTGACAGTTTATTTTGTTTGTCTGAAATTCATGGTTACTTTTAACTCTTGTGGAGTCTTCCATATGAGAGCCCTATTCATCTGTCCATTTGGTAAGATAGTCACGCATGATTTCAGCCAATGTCATTAATTCTACTGGGCTGATAATCGAAATCTATTCTTTTACTTTTCACTTAAAATATTTGCCCATGGAGCATGTATTTTATGGCAGACATGTGCTAAAATGTAGGAAGGTTTAGGTCTTCTTATTTTAAATTTCAAGATTCAGTGTCTTACAGAAAAGGACAGGGAAAGCTGTGGCTATGGCATATACCTCAGGCTGTGTGACTTACAAGGACTTGGACAAAGTCTGTTTTTCTTACACCATTCTTGTTTTGCCCAGTGTGATCTAGCCCTTTCTCTAATTAGCATTAGCTAATCACACACAACCAGCCCCAGTAAGCTGTAGAAATAGACTGAGAGAATATACATGGAATGTTGTCGTGTCCCTTTTGACTGTCTTGGCTACTAGATATGAATCTTGGAAGATTCTTTGATGTCTCTGGTTACTCTGTTTTCTCCTCTAAGTTTTGTGTATATGTGCATGTGTATATTCCACGTGTGGAGGACAGAGAATAACCCGATGGGTTCTTTCTCAAGGGTTGTCAGCCAATGGGCCAGGCTGGCTAGAGAGTCAACCACAGGGTTCTATGGGATTCCACCTTTCCAGTGCTGGGATTACAAGTGTGCACTACCATGCCTACTTTTATTTTCTGGGAATCTAACTCAGTTTTTCATGCATGTGTGATAGCACAGTACTGATGGAACCAAAGCCTCAGCCAAACATTTTTGGTTAATATTTTAAAAAGCAAAATTCATTGGTCACATGAAGTCATAAGTAAAATCTCAATTTATCAAATCTCTATTCCTAGAAATATTTGTAAAGACACTCCTTCCTTTCCTCCCTCTCTGTTTTTCATATACAGCAGTTCTGATAATTCTTAATTAAGAGAGAGGAGTTTTTAAAGCTTAGAATAAATTGGATAGAGCAGGCATAGCCAAGTTAGTCATAAAGATCCATCCCCAACACTTTTCTGCTAATTCATATTAGGAGATACATTATAGGCTTAGGTTTTTCAAAACCAGAAAATTCTACTTTAATAAGCTTAGTAGGGGTTCTTTCCGTAGGCCAGTCATTGGTTTTGTGCTTTGTTGTGGTGGGTAGTGGCATTTCTTTCTAATGAATGGTAATTTTACATAAAATATGTAAAGAGATTAAATACACGTGTGCAAATGCCTCCAAGCACAGCTCAGAGCTCCCGTGAGGCAAATGTTGTATGTCCAACTAGTGAAACTGTCTTCATCACTAAGTAGAACAAAAGCACATCTTCCTTGGAGAAGCGCTGATTACCGTACTGGAAAGGTACGAAAAGGCTACCATCTTATTCTGTCCGTTGTTGTGATTTTAAACACACACACACACACACACACACACACACACACACACACACACACACCAGAATGGACATCTGATTTTTTATTTTTTGCAAGTCATGATCTGTTCCCTACCCACTTGGGCATCCTGCACAGGTGTTCCTCATCCGGGTGCGTCTCAAGGGATTCTTTTTCTTGGGTCTGAGTTAGTGATCCCCATGGAGAGATGTTTGCTGTTGAAGAGACCCAACCTTGCTGAAGGGATAGGGAGACAAGCAGAGTTAAGTGGACACTGAGGGGCTGCCCCCAGGAACAGTCATACTAGACTAACACTTTGGCCTGGAATTATGACTGTGGTAATTAGCACGCTTCTCTCCCCCCACACCAAATGGCATGCCAGGCCCGTGACATCCTATTTCTCTTGGTTTTCTTATTTTTTTTTTTTTTCTTTTTCTAAGACTTGTCCTGAAACGAAAGCCAGGGGAAAATGAAGTGAGAATTAGATGAAAGCCGCGGTGCGCTGCCGAGTGTTGAGCCTACATGAGCTGCGGGATCAAGGGGTAGCTCTGGGAAAGCCCAGCTACAGTTGCTGAAGCTAAGTGCAGCGTCAGAATCTTGTCTCTCTCCGATGCTGTCTGCTTCCAGCGAGGGTCACTGGTGGAGCTGCTAGGCGCTCTCTGAAAAAAATCAAGGATAAAGAATAAATAACTGTAAGCCTTACTGGCTCAAACAAATTATTTTCCAGTTGGTCGACAGAGTGCTAAGTGAAAGGCAGCGAGCTTGAACATGAACATCTTGATGGGTGATCAGTGTAGGCCGCTTTCTCTGTCCAGAAATCTCCTAACTAAGGAGACACGTTGAGTCTGAGTAACTCTCCTTGAGAGCACAGAAAGGCTCATAGGAAGGATATTTGCCGCCCCAGAGTGGTCCAGATATTCCTGGATATCCTTGGAGTGGTATGTAATTAATGAACCCTGGGTGACATTGTACTTTATATATGAGAGACATATTTTATACAGTCTAGCTATTGAACAGGAGTTCTCTATCATGAGTGATGAAGAATTTGATGCCAGTTACTTGAAAGTTGATGAACTTTAGACAGTTAACACCAAAACATGTGTTTTCCCTTTTGACAGGAATATTCAGGTACACGTGTCATGCAAATGTGGGAATTATTTTTTTACCAGAGTACTGCATAGCACGTTATATTAATATAATAAAGCAACTATTACCCTTAAACATGATAAATCCAAAGCTAGAAAAAGACAGTCTTTCAGCTAACTTTTCATTTGCTGAATGACACCTGATGTAAACATACCATCCAGTCCTTTGACCATTAGCAGCCACAACTAACCTATCACGAAAGCACTTGTGGCTGTTTCTCCTTTTCTAGTGGGAGTGCTGAAAACTCTGGACCTCTTTGGGAATTTCAGTTTCCTTTATGAAGCTATCAGGGAAGCTATTTGATGCACTTTTAATTGTAAGTCACTTTGGATGTTGAAAGTTCCTCCCAGGACACACAATCAAAGAGAGTGGAACATTGCTAGTCATTCTAAAGAATTTTATTGGTTGAAAACGCATATAAAAACTTGACTTCTTACAGTGTATCCAAAATGACATCAGTAACCTTGTTTAACAGTGTGACTCACCCACTGAGTTCTTACTGGACACTGTTGTGTGCACTTTATATGACTATGGTATTTTGATTTTATTTATTTTTATGTGTACAAGTGTTCATCCTGTATGTTTGTATGTGCACCACAGTGCTTGAGGAGGACAGATGAGGGGGGTTGGATCCTCTGGAACTGGGGCAATGGTTGTGAATCATATAGATGTCAGGAACTGAACCTAGGCTCACTGCAAGGGCAGTAAGTTCTCTTAACTGCTGAGCGATCTCTCCAGCTCCAATTACAGTTTCTAAAAATCCTTTCTATCATCACTATGGGGGAAATGGCATCATTTGTTCCATCTTTAGTGCAAGTTAAAGGATTGGTCAAAGACAATAGCGTGTGACGAGGGAGACGTAGAAGTCAAGTGCAGAAAGCTTTTGGGTAAGATCATATGTCATTGCTTCAGCTGATTAAATGCCTTGCAATCTAAGGTTTGAAACCTCTAAAAACTAATACAAACAGTAAATGCTACATTTGAAAATAGTAATGACACTTCAGTTTCTATGCAACACTGTGGTATCTTTTTTTTTTTTTTGTAGACAATTTTTAACTTTGAAGCCACATCATCTGTAAAATAACAATGGATATTGACATTAATTACCCATAGACTGGGGTGTTGTGAAGCTTGATCAAGCTGGGCATCTAATGCTGTTGAACCTTCTCTCCCATATGTGATATGTGTGCAAGCTTGGTTATATGCATGCATGTGTTAGTGTTTAGATCAGTATGGAGGAGCATGTGGAAAGATAGAAGGGTAAAATCTTTTATCTAGAAACAGGGAGAAAGGGGTAACACTGTGTGTTGTATGCCACATTGTATGGGGACATCTGAAAAGAGAGAATTCGAGAAAAATCAAGGAAAACAAAGACAGGAATGCATGCATAGATGATTATTATATGAACCACAGGATCTCTGATGTAGGTGTTAGGAACATGGCTTCGGTGCCTGTTTTGACAGTGGCTCACTGTGGTTCCATGCACACTTTCTTCTTTTGATCTAGTTTTGCCTCTGTAGAATAAAGAATGCTGTAGTCCTTTTGACTTTTTTGAAGAGTTGCTATGGTGACCAAGTGAACTGGATCCAGGTGTTTTGAAAACATCTTGGGCTATGCTTGTCTAAGCGTGGCTCTGTGTATTCTGTATTCACTTTTGCTGAATGTAAAAGAACAAAAATAGTCTCACATTTAAATATCTGCTACCAATATTTCCTCAGATTTCTTTTGTTGGATTTAAAATGAGTGTAACTTCTGCTTTTACATAATTATCTTGTGCACAGAATATATTTTAACTAAACAACAAATTACAAAGGATTTTAAAGACTTAAACATTTAAATATATCCAGGAGAAATAAGTTGAATAGATTATTACTGTATTGAATTATCTTACTATAGTTAAAATTTCAATCTAGGCATAAAAAATCATACACTAAGATTAAAAATGGATTTTTTGTAATAAAGATGTATGGTGTTTGTAATGCACATTAAAATGTTATTATCACTTAGTTTGTAGTTAAGAATTTCAATGGTATAGCAATGTAGTAGTAGTATATTCTTTTCTAATACATACAGATAAATGTGCCTTTCCCATCCTCAAAAGAGTTTCCCTTAAGAAAAAAATGGAGACTGTTACAGAAAGCCATAATTGGGCCCAAAGCACAGATAAACTTATCTTTGGAGTCCAGTCCTAGTGGGTAAGTCTACACCATAGTTTCTGCATCTGTGGCTCAGGTTATATGGCATAAGAGAGGGTGCTGTGAAACTGTTTCTGCTAGAAAGGGCAGCCTAATCAGGACCAGAGCAATGGCAACATCCATACACAGGATAACATGGAAAGGGGGAAAATTTCACTGGGTACCACCCTTGTACAAGGAGCTACAGGCAACCGAGGAGTGCCAAGAGCAGAAGAGTCAGCCTCTCCCAGAGATGAACCATCTAACTGACCAACAAGCTGGTCAGCCCTGAGACCATACACACAACCATCAAGAGTGGACTCAGCATGTTATGTTTATAATTTTGTGTGAATATACACAGACATAAAACTGTTTTAATATCCAATTTTCTGAGGAACTGCCAACCTGATTTCCAGAGTGTGGGCATATACCCAGAAGATACTCCAACTGGTAATAAGGACACATGTTTCACTATGTTCATAGCAGCCTCATTTATAATAGCCAGAAGCTGGAAACACCCCAGATGTCCCTCAATAGAGGAATGGATACAGAAAATGTGGAGTACTATAAAATTCTTAGGCAAATGGATGGATCTGGAGGATATCATCCTGAATGAGGGAACCCAATCACAAAAGAACACACATGATATGCACTCACTGATAAGTGGATGTTAGCCCAGAAACCTAGACTATCCCAAGGTACAATTTGCAAAACACATGAAACTCAAGAAGGAAGACCAAAGTGTNGATACTTCAATCCTTCCTAGAAGGGGGAACAAAATACCTATGGAAGGAGTTACAGAGACAAAGTTCGAAGCAGCGACTGAAGGAATCCAGAAATTGCCCCACCTGGGGATCCATCCCATATACAACCACCAAACATAGACACTATTGTGAATGCCAACAAGAGCTTGCTGACAGGAGTCTAATATAGCTGACTCCTGAGAGGCTCTGCCAGTACCTAGAAAATACACAAGTGGATGCTCACATTCATCCATTGGATGGAGCACAGGGTCCCCAATGAAGGAGCTAGAGAAAGTACCCAAGGAGCTGAAGGGGTTTGCAGCCCTATAGGAGGAACCACAATATGAACTAACCAGTACCCTCAGAGCTCCCTGGGACTAAACCACCAATCAAAGAAAACATGGTGGGACTCATGTCTCTAGCTGCATATGTAGCAGAGGATGGCCTAGTCGGTCATCAATGGAAGGAGAGGCCCTTGGTCCTGTGAAGTTTCTATGTCCCAATATAGGGGCATGCCAGGGCCAGAAAGCAGGAGTGGGTGGTTGGGGGGCAGGAGGAGGGGGAAGAGGATAGCGGATTTTTGGATGGGAAACTAGGAAAGGGCATAATATTTGAAATGTAAATAAAGAAAATATCTAATAAAAACATAAAAAAACTTATGATAATTGGGTACACACACATATGGGGAGAAAAGAAGCTGTCAATTTGAGAGTAGAGGGAAATGATTTTGAAAGAGGAGACTTGGGAGGGACAGGAAATAGAAAAGGAAAGGAGAACATGATATAATTATATTTTAATGAAAATGTATAAAAATAAAATAAAAGATTATCAACAATGGCCATTTACCAAATGAATACCAAATGGTTAACCTCTGTTTGTCATTAGGCTTCATGCATAGAGGATAAATATGGCTTTGAGCTATCTGCACCTATGGTGTAGATATGCTATCTTTTTTTTTTTTTTTTTTTGATACAGGTTTTCTCTGTGTAGCCCTGGCTGTCCTGGAACTCACTCTGTAGACCAGGCTGGCCTCGAACTCAGAAATCCGCCTGCCTCTGCCTCCCTAGATATGCTATCTTTATCTTTCTATTGCATACCTGTGCTTAACATGTGAAACAGGAGGAAAAAGCATCCATCTCAATGGATAGGTGGAGGGTCTGTGGGAATATTTGGCTCAGATTGAAGTATAAACATATACAGACATATACATACACACACACACACATATAACCTTGATAATTGATATTGCATTTGGATATTAATTAATCAAGTATGGAGAAAAATAGTAGTTAAATTTAAAAATAAGTCGATCATCATGCCTTTCTGGAAAGACAGAACATTTTTTCAGAAAGCTAAAACAGTTTGTAGAGTACTTCACATTTGCTTTGTCAATATGTGGTTTCCCAGATTCACACCATAAACCAGCCTATATCTACAACCCCATCCTGGTATGCGATGTTGCTGGGCAAAAGCTGTGTACATTGGAGGCATGTTAAGGGAGGAGAAAGTTGCGGAAAGCTAAGAAAGCTAAAACCAAAGCTTCTAATCAGATGTCAATAGACAGTACCTGCAGCCAGAACCTCAAAGTAAAAGCACATTATTTAGACATAGGAAGCTATCTGTCAACACTCACCGACAAGGGTTAAGAAGCCCTTCCCTCCCCCCTCACGCTGTAGGATCTGGAGGTAAAGGGAGCTGGAGTCGATCTCTTTAAACAGTAGGTAATGCTTTATGTGTTTGTAAAATTTTTTTCACTTTAAATACAAATGAAGTAAGTGGAAATTAGATTCCAGTCTGTGTAAGATAACATTTGCATTTAATTTCCCATGGTTTCCCTGTGCCTCACTGATATTTAATAATTAGGATATCTGTCTGCAGAGATGTTTCCTCTAGAGAGAAAGCAATTGGGAAATGGAATTTCATTTATTATATAGATAGATGGGCTGAGTCTTTTTTTTTTCCCTAATAGTTCTGGAATTTTGTTGTTATAGTCATTTTTAAATTTTATTTTAAGAATCAGATTGTCACAGTTTAGCCTAGGCTGGCCTTGAACTTACCATCCCCCTTCATCAGTTTCTGAAATTATAGGGATGAGCTAGATTTCAATTCTGGAATTTTTAGATAAGTCAGGTACCTTTGAGTATCATCTAATTTCACCCCATTCTGACTTTCTACATATAAAGAATGAGAAGCCCAGCTTACACACTCTAAGCCAAGAGCAGTTGAGTCTTAAACTGACTTCCTTTGGGTAAAAACAAGTATGTTGGCTGACAAATGTTTAACCGATGCAATACTTTTGAGAACAAATCTATGTTAAAGTATAGATTAAAACCTGTCTATGATACCCAAAGCATCAAATATATTTTCATTAGCTAATAGTTCCCTTTTTGGCTCTTGGAGTTTTAAAAATTAAATTCTATTTCCAGATAGCTGTGCTTAAATAAAAATGGTGAAATAAGGGGGTGGGTAATGAAAATATTTTTAAGCACTACTCAAAACACACGACGATAAGGAGTCTTAATAAAAACAAGCACACACACAAAAAACAAGATCTCCAAAGTCAATCTGGTGTAATCACTACAGATTTTCCTCTTTCATGCAGGCAACCAGAGATATCTTCATCAGATGCATTTAGTGTATGGATCTGAGGGAGATCACTATGATGCAAAATGGGAATATCATCCCTCTCTTTGCGCACATTCCTCTTAGCTTGAATTTCATATGTTATGGTTTCATATGTTGCTTGTGCTTAATGCCCTGTAATGCATATCCATTATAATGTACATGATAACAACTAAGCAGAACTCGAAACTGTACAATGTTAAAAGCCAACTCCGCAGGAGTGCCACATAAGCTCCATGACTGCATTAGGACTCTGTCTCTTGGTCTCTGGCGGCTGCATATATACCACATCGTGAGATTTTCCATTGTATAGGCACAAAACCTTTTACAGCCTTTTAATTCACTAAGTTAAAAAAAATAGCTTGTGTCTCTAGCTGCATATGTAGCAGAAGATGGCCTAATCGGTCATCACTGGGAATAGAGGACCCTTGGTCTTGCAAACTTTATATGACCCAGCATAGGGGAAGGCCAGGGCCAAGAAGTGGGAGTGGGTGGGTAGGGGAGCAGGGGCGGGGGGGGGGTATAGGGAACTTTCCGGATAGCATTTGAAATGTAAATAAAGAAAATATCTAATAAAAAAAATCTAAAAAAAAAAAATGCTAGAACTCTATAAAAAAAAAAAAAAAACAAAAAACAAAAACCCAACAAGTTGAGTTGCCTGTAATGGTGTGAATATTACTATAGCATTCTGCCTGCTAACTTCTGGGTTGTTAGGTCATATCTGCTGCTGCAGCTGTGGTGTGTGTGTGTGTGTGTGTGTGTGTGTGTGTGTGTGTAGTTATGTGTGATTTCCACACAGCTCACTTCATATTTTGTTTCTATCATAAACATCTTCCAATCTTAATTACTCTTGATAGCACGATCTTTCCTATGATATTTCAATGCGCGAATGCATTTCAATGTATGCTCTTCTTACGAACAGCATAACGAGGTGGAGAAGCACATGACCTAGGCTGAGGCAAAGGGGATCTGGGTAGATAGTCACAGAAATTTCATGGAGCATCATCCAGGATGTGTGGCCGCAATATGCAAATCCAACCAAACCAGTATATTAACCAGCCACACTTCCTGCCTTTATTGGACATATAGATTAGTGTGGGAAGCACAGGTTATAAAAATAAACATAAAACCACAAATTGGATTAAGGAAGGTGCTACCAAAAAAATGTGTAAGTGTGGAAACAGGAAGGTGGTGGTCACGGAGCCTACTCTGCAGCACACTATATAGTGGAAGCTAAAAGCTTGCTGAGGGGGAAGTTAAACAAGTCAGAAAAGATCATGGGTGCTCTCAGAAAGCAGAGTTGCAAGCAGGAAGGAGCCGCACGTCTCATCAATCTGAAAGCAGGTCCCAGTGCTGGAGATAATCATAAACAAGGGGTCGACAACTGGGTTTCGGTAACCAATCAGGGATTCCTTCCTGGTGAAAATGAATTCTTTCTCTTTAGTCAGCTATTAGTTGTTATTAATTCATTTAAGGGAGGATATGTTTTGGCATGAAGATTGTGGGTATCATTATACAGGTTTTGCTTAGTGAGCATATTGTTGAGATTTTATAGGTTCAACATCCCTGTTATACCTAGAAGACACAATCTAGCAGCAGGTGTCCTGGTGCTCTGGCTCTTACTATCTTTTTGCCCCTCTTCTAGAATGTTCCTTGACCTTAGATATATGATTATTCTGTAAATGGACCAACTGGGGGAGGGCACTACACAGCCACTTATTCTCTACAGGAAGGTCAGCTGTAGGCCCTTGCTTGTAGCCTCTGTCTACTATATGAAGAAGCTTGCTTGATGAAAAATGACAGAATTACATGTAGGTTTAAGGATGGATACATATATAAGTATATATATATATATATATATATATATATATATATATATATATATGCATGTGTTTATACATCTATATATATGTGTGTGTGTATATTATATGTATATATGTGTATATATTATATGTATATGTATGTGTGCATTTAAAATGCATAATATATTTCAGTAAAATTATATTGGTTTAGAAATGTGACAGTTACAGTATGTTCTATGAACTCACTAGCCACAGATGGTTGGCTAGATATATTAATTGCTTTTCTATTTCTGTGATAAGACACCATGAACAAATTAACTTATGAAAAACAGTGTCTAATTTGGATTCACAGTTTCACAGTACTAGAGTCAATGATGATGGTGAGAAGGTATGAGGACAGATTGCTGGAGAAGATGCTGAGAACTTGCATCCTGATTCTCAAGCAGGAGGAGGAGAGCATGCTGGGAGCACTGAGGATCTTTTGAACCTACAAGTTTGCATGCAGTGACACATGCCCTCCTTTAAAGCCACACCTCCTAATTCTTCCCACACAGTCCCACCTACTGTGTCTGAGTATCTAAGTGTACAGACATAAGGGGGCATTCTCATCCTAGTCACATACTAGGGTAACAGCATCAGGCATGAATTTAATGGACTGTTGGACCAATTAGACAGCTGTTGGTTATCCCCAGGACAATATGTGCTGCTACTGCACCATTGCGGATGTCTTCCAAGCAGGTCATTGCTGTGGTTCATAGTTTCTACACTTGTGTAGGATCTGTGTTGCTAATTCTCCCTTTCTAGTTTGCATGCCACCTTCAGTTACTAAAACAACCAGCCTTTGGGGAGACTTCCTTGTCAGTTCCAGCTCACTTCTTCCTATACTGTCTGGGGTGCATAGTGCTCTTAAAGCAAAGAGGAGGGCTATGTATTGGAGCAGCACTTTATTCTGCCCCAAGGTGGATTAGCAAGAACATAGCATGGGTGGGCTGTGCACTTGCCATGATGGTCACAATTATGGCTCCCCCCACCTCTTTCTCTGCTGTCTTCATGCAAAGCTTTGAGATCTGAGAGTTCTCTTATTTTAATAGAGACCACTGATAGTTAATTTTTTCTCTTGTTTGAGAGAACACTTTTCTCTCCTTTGTATTGTTACACATGTATTAAAAAATTTCACAATATTGTAAAGATTCAGAAAATTTCCAGATTATTTAGATGGTAAATATGTTTAGCAGTCTGCGCGTGGTAGTTCTTGCCTGTGTTCCTAGTATTGCAGAGAATGAGTGTGATGGGGGTCACAAGTTCAGAGTGAACCTGAGCTACATAATGGGGTCTCCAAAAATTCAAAACAAACACCAAAATATAGCTTATAGATTTCAGTCTAGAGAGTAGCTAAACTATTTATTTAAACAAAGGAGGAAAACTAATAAGTTTCCAAAGGAAATCAAGAATACTTTTAATATTTTCTTACTAAGATTAGATAAGTGGAATATGCTAAAAGAAAGCTTTGGGACTAGATATAATTTCTAAGTTAGAAAGTTAAAATGAATAATTAAAAAACTATTTTTAATTTTCATGGTCTAAAAAAATTGTTTTAAAATTCTCTCTGCTATGCTGTTTTAATGAGCTTGAATTACTTGGGCTTCAAAATGTTGTATATTTTTAAGTTTTGTTTTTATTTTGAATACTTTATAATATAGTTCAGTTCACATAAATGTAAATATCATGTGATTCTCAATATCAGTAGGTAATTTCTGTAGGAAACAAATACTCTCTCTGATTATTAATAATCTCCAAGAGGAAGTTGTAAAATGACTTGAAAATTACACCCAGTTTTATTTATTTTCCTATGTCTGCCCTAAAATACTGAGACAAAAGAAAATGAAGGAATGAAGGTTGTATTCTGTCTCACAGCTTAAGGTAACAGTCTCAGTCATGGATAGGGAGTATGGCAGAACAGTCTGAAGCAGTTGGTCATGTGGCATCCACAATCATAAAATAGAAACCAACAAAGGTGTGCTAGTGCTTGACTCACTTTCTCCATCCTCCACAGTCCAGGATCCTCTGCCCAGGAAATGGTCCCAGCATGGATTAAGAGAGGTCTTCCCACATCAATCAGTGTAACTGGGAGCATCTCTCACAGGCACGCCCAGGGGTCTGTCTCCCAGATTATTCTAGATCCTTTCAAGCTGACAGTTAACAGCAAACGCCACACTGTCTCATCAATTTCTTGAAGGACTACAATTTGTAGGAGAGATTTGACATTATTCTACACTGTATGATTATTATTTAATGATAGCTAATTATAATGAGATAGGAAGTTAAGTTAATAAAACATTAGGTAACCAAATGTAAAATTTTTATTTTCAGAGTTATATGATAAATGGAGACCAGATGTTTCATATGGGATATTGTTTGCTTAATTCAATAATCAAGATTTTGCTGAAAGGACCCTGATATAGCTGTCTTGTGTGAGGCTATGCCAGTGCATGGCAAATACAGAAGTAGATGCTCACAGTCATATATTGGATGGAACACAGGGCCCCCAATGGAGGAGCTAGAGAAAATACCCAAGGAGCTGAAGGGGTCTGCACCCCTATAGGTGGAACAACAATATAAACTAACCAGTACCCCCTGAGCTCGTGTCTCTAGCTGCACATATAGCAGAAGATGGCCTAGTCTGCCATCATTGGGAAGAGAGGCCCCTCGTTCTTGCAAGCTTTATATGCCCCATCAGGGGAATGCCAGGGCCAAGAAGTGGGAGTGGGTGGGTAGGGGAGCAGGACAAGGGGAGGGTATAGGGAACTTTCTGGATAGCATTTGAAATGTAAATAAAGAAAATATCTAATAAAAAATAATCTAGATTTGTTTCATAACTACATAACCACAGAAGACATTGACAAAATGCAATACTTCAATTTAAATATGTCTAATTGTTTCTGTTCAAGCAAATTTGTGTCAAAGAACAAAACTTCTTTATTAATTCTATTTTTAGCTTCAAACCTTAGTAATTTAGCATTTCATAATATTAGGTAATAATTAGGTGTAGTAGACTGCTCAGGTAGTGAAAGTGTTTGCATTCACTGTGGGTATGAGGACCTGAGTTGAATTTGACTCCGCAGCATCCATGTAAAAAGCCAGGCACAGCAGTCCACATCTGTGCCTCCAGTACTGGGGAAGGAGAGACAGGAAAATCCTTGCAGCTCACTGACTGGCCATCCTGGCCAAACTGGTGAGATTTAGGTTCAGTGAGAGACCCTGTGTCAAAAACTACAGAGCAACTGAGAACAGTTCCTACTCCTGATTGCTGACATTCATGTGCACATGTACCTGAACAAACGTATGTTAACTGTAAATGAACAATTAAACACATATCCTCTATATGAAATAGTAACAATTAGGATTAAACATGATAGCCAGGACAAGTATTTGATACAATGTAAAGCAATAGAAAAATGCCCCCAAAGACCATTAATATGGGGGAGGGGGATTCCTCAGTTGGGGTTTTCTCTTCCCAAGTGACTTGAGTTATATTGTTGACACCTGAAGCTAACTGTGGCATGGCTAAGTCCTTTTGGCTAACAAGGATGAAGAGGCTTCTATACAGGACACCTCTCACCCCAGCAAGCACCTTTCACAATCACGATGACTTCCTTGTTATGCTTGCTCTTTCCTCACACTCCCACCTTTGATTCTTGGCAGGCATGAATCTGTTTTCAGGGTTCATAATGTTGTCATGTCCAGAATGCCATATAAATGAAATCATACAAAATGTAACTTTTTTATAATTAAGAGTGTAATGATGGGGCTTAAACATTAGTGGTATAGGTTACTGCTGAAAATACCCTAAACACCTATTAGTGCTCAAAATAGTCTCTGAATTTCTTCTCCCCTCCCCTGCCTCATTCTCGTCCTCTTCTTCATCCCCTTCCTCCTCCACCCATTCCTCTACTATAACATACCGTGTATTAGTTAGAATGAACACTGATACCTGAGAAGTATAATTTAAAGGATGAAGGCTCTATTTCAGCTCATAGTTTCAGAAAGTTCAGTCCCCAGTCCTTTTGGTTTATGTGCTTGACTACAACATAACGGTGTCAGGAACATGGAGGAAAGGAGCATTTCTACATTTCAATGCTGACAGAAAACTACTGCGAAATAGGAACTGGGAGCAGAGTAGAATCCTCTATGATCAGTTCAATAATCTTTTCCTTTATCCATTTTCTACCTCCTAATGTTTTTGCAACTTTCCCAAACAGTACAGTCAAATGAGTGTTGAGAATTCAAGCATTTGAGCCTTTGGGTACATTTCATATTCAGTGCACAAGATTCTTAATATAATGTTTTTCAACAATTATATTTTCAACAATATGAACTAACCAGTACCCCCAGAGCTCATGTCTCTAGCTGCATATGTAGCAGAAGATGGTCTAGTTGGCCATAAATGGAAGGAGAGGCTCTTGGTCCTGTAAAGATCATATGCCCCAATACAGGGGAATGCCAGGGCCAGGAAGCAGGAGTGGGTGGGTTGGGGAGCAAGGTGGGGAACGATATAGGGAACTTTTGGAATAGCATTTAAAATGTAAATGAAGAAAATATCCAATAAAAAACAAGGAAGACATTTATTTCTTTCTTCTGTCTGATTAGAGCATTAAAGACAGCAATATATATATATATATATATATATATATATATATATATATATATATAATGTTTTTCTTGAGCCATGCAACCTACTATTTGTAAATCATGGATGGTTTCTTAGAAGGTGAGAGAATCAAAGTATTTCCATCCTTTATCACACACTAACTACCTCAAGTTCTATATCCTTAATGCATCATTATACATAGAGGTCAGATATATATACAGTTTGAATATTCTTATGTGCATGACCTAAATATACATAGATAAAATATTACTCAGAACACATCCTAATCAAAATTATATCTAAATCACGTACTACTTATATATACTCACCCTTTCAAAATCATTAGCCTTAAAAATAAATTTACAGTTGAGTAGTGGTAGTATGGTTCTTTAATCCCAGCACTCATGAGGCAGAGGCAGGCAGATCTCTGTGAGTTTGAGGCCAGCCTGGTAAACAGAGTGAGTTCCAGAGCATCAATCCAGAACTAAAAAAGAGACCCTATCTCAAAAAGAACTTCTCATTGTTGTTATTATTATTGTTGCTGCTGTTGTTGTATAAGTGTTTGGACAGACACTTGGTAGGATTGTAGAAGTCAGAATACCAGTTTGTGGAGTTTCCTTCCACTTTTATTCTAGTATTGGGGGTTGAATTCAGGTCATTTGGTTTGCACAGCAGGCACTCTATACCCACTGAACAATCTTTTTGACACTGAAATCTACAGATACTTGATTTATGTCCAGGAGTTGAAATATACCTTTTTGTTGTGTGCTAGGGGTTGATTCCCAGAGCTTGAATATGGGACTCAAGCTGTCTACCACCGAGTCCCACACTCTGCTAGAAAAAGTATTTAATGTCACATTACAGGAAATATGTATTCCTTGATATCAATTTTCTACTATTGTAATCATTTCTATGCTTCTAAGTAGAAAAAGATAATTTTTTCAGTCAGTCCAAGTGTTTTAAAAATCTTAAATGTTTAGAAAAATATTGGTAAAAAGAAGGGTAATTTACAATAAAAACACAATGAAATTGAAGGTAAGATTTGTGTATATTTATATCATCATTTTGTATGACTAACCATAATTTCTCACAGCACATTTTTCCTCCACAGTAATCCAGTGTTTGCCTATTTAACAAAGTAAAGCCTAGAGATTTTGTGTCCCCTAAATTTCTTAGAAGAATTGCTTGGCACCAGAATGTGCCTGCTGGCTTTTAGTCCTAATTGCTTTATATTTTACATGTGAGAAAGCCAAAATGTTAAAACATGCTCCCCAATCATTGTGTTATTAAAAATGAGAAACTTTTATGAATATTTGCCATCAGCATGCCTCTGAAGATAATTCTCAAAGGCAAGGTTCAGGGTAAAACTCATAGTGATGATTTTCATCAAAAAATTGACATAAAGTGAATTCTTACAAGCCAGCAAGCTGATGGACTGTGTGTAATGGTAGCATTTGTCCCTTTGAGGTCTTTAGCAGGTCTTACAAGTTGACTTATACAGGGGAAATAAAACTGATACCATAGGCATCCATCAATTTATCATACGTGTCAATTTTTTTCTCCACAAAACAATTAGAGCTGGGCTTTGAGAATAATCATTTTTGAAATTTGTAAAGAATTTGTTGATAATTTATAAATATCATTATATTATTATTCCTGGGTATCATTATATTATTATTATTCTTTTGAGTAGACAAAGGAATAAGGTGCATGTATGAAGAATCCTCTAAGACCCAGTTGACATAGGAGGTTCTGTTAGCCAAGTACTCGTGATAGATACAGCCTTCATCCTAACCGAGACCTCAGTGAGACGTCTAGTAAAAATGTACCCTCCTTTCTCTGTCTGATGTTCCGTATTATTCTGTGGTTAGACATCTCTCTTGGCCCAGTCCTTTTCGCTTTATCACACAAACTCTTGGAATGAAGGCATGGTGAAGGAGCAAGTGGTTCTGTGGTAAGAGAAAGAACAGCGATTGAGAGGTTCTATAGGGACTTCTAAATACCTGTTATCTGTCTATCATTTCTCAATCCACCAACCCTTCTATATATCCACTCTCCCACTTATTCATCCATCCCCGTATCAGTCCTTCTGGCTATCAAATTGAGTTATCTAATCCATCTACCTAGCTGTTAATCATATTGCAAATGTTCATCTCTTAATTCAGTTTCAGTTGGAATGATGCTCCCTCCTGTTGACAGATAGTGTTACAGGACTTGTTGTAGTTACCGCTTTCCACATCCTTGTACACAGAAAAGAACAAGACATGATTTACCATCTCCACATTCAGTGCCTCCAAATACTGTGGTTTCTCCTATGAGGACCTGACTTGGCTCGCTCTCCAACTGTCTCTACAATTGCCTCACTTTTTGGACTGATTGCTCAGATAAGAGATTGTAAGTATTGACACAAAATGACAGAGGGTTTCACAACTCTTAAATGATCCAGAACGTTCTCTTCCAGCATTCTATTTAAATGTTGAGCCAGTTGGTTTTAGTGTGTCCTTAATGTTCACTAAGGCCATTTTTATATGATATTGAGTAGTAACTTTAATTGCACAGCAGATATTTCCAAATTATATATTCAAAATACCCACAAACAAATTTAATTAAAATATGGTGTGTACTGGAATAAAGAGTTAATATTATTGGCAAAATTAAGTTATTATATAAATTCCTTTCACACATTTTTATGGCTGAAAGCATGTGCTTTATCAAGTGGGTTAAAAATTAGGGATTTTATTCATCACACCTTACAGCAATTCATTGAAACATTTTAGCATGATGAAATTTTGATTTTAGATAAGGAAATACAATCCTTCTAAATATATCCTAATAATCAAAAGTCAACAAAACAGCTACCAGCTCTCTTTTTTTTTTTTTTTTAAAGTGGGGATGGGATAGGGAGTTTCTGATAGGGGTGGGGACCGGGAAAGGTGATAACATTTGAAATGTAAATAAAGAAAATATCAAATAATAATAATAAAAAAAAGAGTAACAGAATTTATCTGGAATTCAATACTTTGTAAGATGTATATTCCTTTTGCTTGTTCTGAGTATATGAATATTTCAGAATCCCAAAATGAATTAGTATAAGAAAACATAGCAGTTGCTGATTGTAGTAGTTGTCATAAAATTGTGTGTATGTGTGTGTGTGTGTGTGTGTGTGTGTGTGTGTGTGTGTTTTGTTTTGTTTGTACCACCAATTCAGGGAAAGAAGTTTTCTGTAACATGGCTTAGAGCTAAATGCAATGCCTGTGAGATGATACAACACAAGTCTAGATGGAAATGATGGGTCACTCCCTCTGTCAGGAAGGGTGTAGTCTCACTTTCTGATGTTGGCCTTTAGCTACAGACATATAGAAGGAGTTTGGGGAACAAACATTTTTCACTTTGTAGAGTGAAGTTTAATGAAAAGAGTGCAAACAGGGCTGTTTGAAAGAATGCTACTGAAAAATACTCTCTTTTTAAAAAAATAAATGAAAGGACTTTAAAATGCATGTGAAAATATTTTATTATCTAACTTTCTATGAGTATTGCTTAATACACATTGCATAATTGAAATGCATAATTGAAGCTCCAAAACTTTGTTTTGGGAGTTGTCAAATTTTAAAACCCTATTTATAAATCTTGTCTTTGAATGGGATCAGGTGATACTTATCACTAATATTAATTTAAAAATCATTATTAATATATTAGATAAATTAATTATAGCCTTAGAGTTGTTCATTTGTGTATTTATGCCATAGTGACATCAAAGAGTAACAATTTCTTTATTTCTTCTAGCTTTGGGCTGACACAGGGTAGCTTTGTAACAGGAGGATTTCCAGGTACAGACACCCAGGTCAGACAATTCAAAACACTTATGAAGACAAAACGTTCATAGACCTAGTATTTTGAGTGTTTAGTCATAGGCACTCTCCAATGCCATATAGTGAAAAGCAGTCACTGCAAAGTTTTAAGACAACAAAAGAAAAATCAAAGTATTCTGTCCCTTAATACGCAGCATTAATGAAGCATTTTTTTTTAAATGAGCCAATGATTAGCTTCTTAGTGTCTCATATGCAACGTAATCAGACTAGCTACCTGTGTTTCAAATGACAAATCCTATATGATAGCCAGGAAAAATTATATTCATTGTCCCAATGTAAACATGTCTCAAATATTCAAGACCTGTTATTATCCTACTTGGGTGTACCTAAGCAAGAAGGCAAGACACAAACACAGAGGCTATATACAATTGTATGTAATTCACGTACCTAAAGTGTAGATGAATCACTGAGAAGCTGAAGCAAAATTAAACTCAAAACTCCAAGATTTTAATACTGCCCGTGCTTATAACTTATCGGTCGTTCAGATCAAAGTCTCTATTGTGACGTTGGTGGCACTCACCGTTATTCAGTGGATGGCCCTGGTTGTGATGGACGGCCCTGGTTATGATGGGATGCTGAGTTGGAATAACTGTCCCAGAAGAGATGAGTTTAGCATGCTGTGCATTAATTTCCAGCTGTGAAGTACACCACCTCTACTTCCTGTGTTGTTTTTGCATTGTGTTGCACTTTGACATAGTAGTTACTGCTAAATCCACTCCCTCCTTCTGAAATGGTTTAGCTGTAATAAGAAGCCTGTTTTTCTTTTCTCTCCTTTATACCTTTCTATATTCTGAACAATTTTGCTTTATTCTTTAACCTTTCTAACTGACTCAAGATGAATTCCTATGGCCTTGGCTTTAAAGCAATTTATAAAAAGTCTTGTTTCTCACTTGAAAGAAAGGGCAGCTCTCTTCTACATTGTGTGATTTCCCTTTTAAACAATACCATAGCAATGTAAACTTATGTCTAAAATGTTGGGGGGAAATTGATTTAAGTACTTTAAAATGAATGGTTCATTAACACTTCTCTCTATTCTGGTTGACCCATATTGGTTTAGAGCCCTGTATAACACGTGGGGTGCTAAGATCAAAGTTTGTTATGAATATAGAACACTAAAAGTTTTGGAAACTATTTTAGGAAGTTAACAACATTCCTAAGCTTGTTTGTTGGATACCATTTAAAGAATGAATAACTATCATGTAGGTGAAAATATAAGATGATTTCTTTTTACTCAACTTCCTCTCCTGGTACTGGCCAGGCTGAGAGGTGTTACAATATGAACTGTGACTGTAGACAGATGAGCTGAATCACACGAATGGATCTGAAACCATTATTCCACGTTAAGAATCATTTTCTTATACTGAAGAATTCCAAGAGAACCTACATTTTGAAATTCAGCAGTCACTGGTGATTAACATAGGAAGAGTTCTCACTTGTTTTGAACAAATGGGTATTTAAGGAGAATTAGTGTGCTGAGGATGAGGTTTTGTTGGTAGAGCTCTGGCCCAACGGCCACAGTTCACTGTGTTCAACCTCTAGCAATGCATTCAGCTAGACATGGTGGCTTGCACCTGTAATGTCAGCACTTGGGAGGCGAAGGCAGGGGATCACAAGTTCAAGGTTATTCTTCACTACATAATGAGTTCCAGGAAAAACCTGGAACATCTGAGACCCTGTTTCAAAATAATGTGAATTTATGGTTCTTTTAGATATTTTAACCTCCATACCATGTACATTTTATTTTCTTTCAAAGTTAGTAAGTGAAAGAGTATTAACTTACTTCAAAGTTAGTAAGTGACTGGCATCTATATCCACAGAACCTTATAGTTTTACATTTCCATCCTTGACTGTTGATTACAGACTCAGGTCTATTATATTCTGTTATCTTGCAAGACACAGATGCTATTTTGTAAATTGTTCATTGTATTTTAACATTTTCTAAAAGTAAATCTCTAAACAGAGGATAGAGGGAAACATGTAAGTGTATATTTTATCTCATAGTGACAAATTATAAACATTTATTAAAAACTAACAAAAATTCCACATTAGCAAATGTCTTACACACAGTAGAAATGTAGCAACTTTGTAGTGTTGAGAGTACACTAACTTGTATACATGTATTAGGTTTAGGGGAACTACTTACTGTACTATACGACTTTAAAGGAGACATTGTATATATGGATATACATAATTTCATATGTGGATGGTTTTTAAAACAGCACACACATTTAAATCAATGTGTGAATAAATGAGTATCAAATCTCTAAAATAAACTTTATTAATCTAGCTAGCTTGTTGAATATTTTGTTTTATGTTAAAGTTGTCCCTTTAGTGTGTGTGTGTGTGTGTGTGTGTGTGTGTGTGTGTGTGTGTGTGTCTATCTGCATATTTGATATATGCACTGGGAGATAGGCTGTGACTCCCTCTCTGTCTGTCTGTCTGGAAGTTACTGGCTAGCTCTGCGCCTGCTTTCTTTTCTTCAGCGTTGATTGGTCTCCAGTTGGCTATGACTTCCAGCTCTTAAGCTCTACATTCCTCTGCCCCCACAGCTTCTTTGTCTCTTATTTAGGGACCTATAAGCAAACACTTAACCAGAGTGCTCCTTATTTACCTGACACCATCTGAGAATTATTTTGTGACAGGAATAATCACTCCCCAGTGTATCCGCTTTTCATGCTACATGAGTTTCCCAGGCTGGGCAGTGCTGTGATTTGGAATAAGAAACCAGAAATTTCACCTCTAGGCCACCCTTGATATTTGAAAATCCTGAAGAAAAGTCTATAAGATTATTTTTTTAAAAGAGAAAACCTTGCATTTATAAAAGTAAAAAAAAAAAAAAAAAAAAAAAAAAAAAAAAAAAAAGAGTGAATATTTAACAATGAAATTAGAAGGAACTAGGGCCTTAGGATCAGGTTGGGTGAGAGGGAAAAGACCCTAGGCCCTGATTACTACATACAATTTATAGCAATTCCTTAACTCATAGTAATTTGTTACAGAACCTATGACAAACGGGTCATGTTCCTTACTTCTGAGTCAGGGGAAAAGCATCATTTAAGGAATTTATTTCTCTCCTTTCCCCTTTATCTCCATGTTTATATAACTGTGCTTATTTGTAAGGATATTATGTGGAGGGACTGTAAATGCTTGTATTTAGTGTAAATTATTCCACCATCAATTTTAGCTTGAATAGAGACCAAAGGGAAACATACAGATTAAGTAGTGAAATAACTTTTGATAATATTTAATAATTCATCTAACTCCATGATAATAAACCTAGCAACCTAAGATTTTTATGTAATTATAATTTTCACCAAATTTTCCATTTGTAAATATTTTGAGATAAGTATATAAAAGTGTAGATCAAAATTAACATGCAAAACAGTTATGAAAAGTATTCACATACAGATTATTGCATTTAAGCATTGTGTGAAACTGAACCCCAGACTCACCAGGGAAACACTAGAAAGGAAAAACTTGCAGTAAAGTGTAGGATTTGGTTAAAATGTTAAATT
This sequence comes from Mus pahari, assembly GCF_900095145.1. NCBI lineage: Eukaryota > Metazoa > Chordata > Mammalia > Rodentia > Muridae > Mus > Mus pahari. The sequence goes on along the minus strand of NC_034593.1, from coordinate 116,921,686 downwards.
ACACATGCCATAAAAGTAGCATATTAATTCAGTGTTGGTCCCAATTAAAATTAGTTTTGTTTACTGTATTTGAACAGTATTTTGGGGTGGGAAAATTGAGGAAGATTCTTATAGAATAGAGTTTCCTGCTTTAGGATAATGTTAACTTACTAAAATGTAACTCAGTGTCACACTTGATTTGACAAAACTAGGCTTGTTTATTTTAGAATAGTAATTTTTATGTAAAGATCTATGACTTCTGATATAGCACTGTGGTTACTCTTGTGTTTCCTTTATGAGAACTTCTATAGAAAGATTGAACATGCACATTTTTTGTCTTTCCATTTTCTAATTTATTTTTAAAATTTAACTTTATTTTTACTATTTACTGAACATCCAGTTCACTGACCCCTCTCCTTCAACAGCTCCTACAATCCTTCCCCCCTCCATCTCCCCTTCTCCTCTGAGCAGGTGGGGCCCCGTGAATCTCCTCTTCACCCTGGCACTTCAAGCCTCTAGGCGCTTCATCTCCCACAGAGCGCAGACGAGGCAGCCCAGCTAATGCATTTCTAAAGGTGAAGATCTCTTCTTTTTAAGAACACATTGTAGAGCTTATTGTGATTATTCTGGGACATCAGGCAAGTGTTGAATATCTTAGTTCAGATTGTCTAGGGCATTTGGAATATGGTATTTCCTCATCTTTAAGCTGCTGGGATGTCTACGTCCCAGTTTACTTTATAAAGTCTTACAGCACTTTAAATGGCAAGGTTCATTGAGTGCTGATTATACCAGCATCTTGGACTTGATTGATACTTCGAAAACACATACCCTGATTACAAATCAAATGAGCATTCTTGAATGACATGAAGATTCCCAAAGGTAAAAATTTACAATATTCTTAATGCTGAAACAGTATTTTAGTGATGGCTTTCCCCTCCCCTGTTTTGGTACATTTATAAGTCATATTAACAAGTGCTTATACTTGGCTTAATATACAGTTTCAGAAATTAATTTTACTTGTATAATTTACTCAGCATGTCTAAAACATCCTGATAAATAACATTTGGTTGAAGATAATCCACCAGAGCCCCAAATGTAGAGATCAGGAGTGAAAAATCTGTAAATGGCTTTTTCCTTCATTCTCTTACCAATAATCTTCAACCCTCTAACAAGGTCATTATCTTCTCTATACTGTTAAGAGGAGTCTTTAACTCTATATACAGGGAGACCTAAATAAATGAGTTAGGGAGCAGCTCTGGTTTGCCTATAGAATCGCAAGGTCGTTTGAAAGATTCCTATCACTGTGAAATGTGGAAGTAACACTTGTCAAGTCCCCGTGAAAGGAGCGAAGGACCTGCCCGGTGGCTGACAAGAGGGTTCCATACTTCAGCCTCTTAGCAGCAATGACCTGTACGTGCTCCACTTCATACTTCATTTCAGTTCAATACTAAATTTTATGCTTCCAAAAGTGACTACTTAGGTACGACAAAACAAAGACCCAGCACTAAAGTATGCATCTTCCACTGACTCCAGTATTAGTGACTCCAGTGTGAATTCTAAAAGTCTGTCAAATTCTTGCAATAGGTGTTACCATGTTTCACATGGTAAAAGGTGCAGACAAGCCTTCCTTTCAGAGATGACAAGAAAGCTGGTGTTGTTAGCCAATCAGTGCCTGACTGGAGCACACCCACTTTACTGATAATAACGACATCCATGGGTTAAAACTCCACCCCTTGTTTGTATTTGCATGGTGGGAGTTATGAAGTTTTCCTAGTTTTCAATCTGGTCCATGATAAATTGGTACTTGAGAGTTTGTTTCTGGTTTCCTGGTCATACCTCACATCTGTTTTCTGTAATAAGAGACATTTTGGGTTCAGAGCTTATGCTATAGTGTGTCACCATGCCCAGTGCCATAGAGCCCGGAGTGCCACTGTATGGGGGTGCAATATTTGGTGTGTTTTACTTTATACTCTTTGGAAGTTCTAAAGTTCTTAGATGCAATTTAGATTTCATTTTATACAAATACCTGTTGTCTTTAATTTCTCTTGGAAAAATAAAAGCTCCCAACTTCCTATGGTTTCTTAAGTCCAAGAAACCCTTTCTGAAGCCAAATTTCAATTTCTTGAAAAAAAAAAATCTATTATCTCTTTGGCATCAGGAATCCATACATTGCAGAGCACCTTGGTGTGTAGCAGTGGAGCTTTGGCTTGTTTTAAAATTGTTCTTTAACGACATGAGTTTTTGGTGCTAATAATACAATTGACTATGCATTATGATAATATTTGTTTCTGGTCCACTATACAAAATGAAAGCTTAGATTATTTCTTTGATTAAAATGCAGGCGTTTAAGCGCCTTCGAGTTTGTGTTGTGTAGAGCAGAACTTACTTTAGCAGTCACTTGCCTAACCTTTAAAGAGCCTTAAATAGTACATATGAAAAACACATTCAGAGTAGCTTCCCCCTGGGGATTTTTTCTCTGGTTTAAGAAAATTTTATTAAAAATTGGCATTGCAAATAACATTTTTCATAACTATATGTAGACCTGTTAAAATTTTTATTAAAACTGGAGTTCGGCCTGTTCCTCTTCATCATTCCAGCAGATATTAAAGCGCCGCAGCAGCTGTAGGAAATAGAGAAAGGGATTTTCACAGGGATTTGAGTCTCCCTGTCTCCATGCCTTCAGTGATCATATTATCATAACTATCACACATAACAAAGCTCTAAATCTAATTCAGATAAAGTAGTCAGGACTCTGAAATACAAAAATCCAAACATATGCCGTAACATTTTTTTTTTCCAGTGCTGGCTCCTTTAACATGGATTTTGTAAACTTGGAGAGTCATTCAAGAGATTTTGTATATGAACACAAACTAAACAACATTGTTAGCCATACGTTTGACAGAGATTTAATTAGAGGTGTTTTCATCTGTCCAAGCAGCTCCATTAACAAGACCATCCATCCTGGATGCACTAGCAAATTATGATCAAACCTCGAAAGGTTAATAAGAATGAAACTAGATGCTTGTTTTGAAGCAGCCTGTACGAATCGAATCACTAACTCCTCAAGAGTCTGAGTCATTTCTCAAGAGAGCACCGTCCTTTAAATGCAGTGGTGAAAATGGTAAGTGTGACCACATGATTCTTTTTGTGAATTAAGGAAGTTAAAAATGAGGGCAATAAAATTGCAAATGGGCTGAACCCCAAATAAAAATGACACAAAAGTAAGGGCGGAGAATAATGAGCTTTTCTTAGTGTATACAGGACGAATTTGTACTTTGATGTCTCTGTGTAAGACGCCCTTTTGCCGTGGACAGTTTGTAAAACTATTATCAGAATTTCCACCCAGTTGGCAGATGAGCTGCTGTGTGTATATATTTATTGTAAGAGTGCCTTCTACTGGTCACACCTCATTTATGATGTGACTATATCGTATAGCAATGAAAATGTATTTATCCTAAACTGATTTGGGGTATGTCTGTTGACTCGGCAAAAAAAGATTTTGGCGAATCAAAACTTCAAGGCAGATAAACATGGTGTGCCGGGGATTAACATGTTTTATTTCTGTTTTACTTTAGTAGAAATCAAGTCTTTGGAAAAGTTTCTCCTAGAGACAAAGTATTTTCTATATAATGCAACTTAAAATATAGATTATTTCCACCTGTTTATTTTCACTGTTTTTTATTTTGAAACTGATCTTGTTCTGGGTGCCAGTGTTTAGCTCTCCAGTCACGCTGTGTCTAATTAAGATGAGTGGAATGCTTACATTTTATTAATCTCTATAAAATTTGAGAATCATGAAATTTACTTGTAAATTGAGAAATACAGAGAAATTTAAGATATAATAAACCATCTTAAAATATTTAATAATGTTTCATGCAATTGTATAAACCTCTTTTAAATATGAAGACATAAAATGATAGCTGTTTTAATTTTTTGGAAAAAAATAAAAAAACCAAATCATAAAGTCATGAAGAAAAGGTATGATTTTCAGCAAAATATTGTATAATGTGAAACATTAAGGGCATCAGTCATCCTCAATGTGCAACACAAACAAAATATCTTTATAAACCCCACATTGTTTCAGTTTTAATTTTAAATACTATTTAACAGAGAATAGATGATTATACAGTACTAGTTTTGCTATTAAATGCTCCAATTAGCTTTATATAGATCTGATTTACATTGAATATGTTATCTTGTAGTAATAACTTTTATAGGAAATTCTAAACATGGACATTTGATGATCTACAATCAAATTAGAATCTGTGCTGTAAAGGTATTTTATTTTTGCGTGATATTAAATCCTGCTTTTATTGCCTGAAGTTGGCAACTTAAAGGATCTTTATTACAAACCAATTAAAAACCAGAATGTCTGATAAAATTCATTATATTCAATTAGGAAGAACGATTTCAATGGGGCCAATTTTGTTTATGGTACACATGATGTCAATCAGAAGGAAGCCTCATTATTCGCTATGTCACAAATTCTTGCTCGTGACTAACTCAGTGTTGCTATCTAGCCTAAAACTGAAAGACCTTTCCAAGAAATATTTTCCACCAGCACTAGACTGTCAGGGAAAAAAAAATCACTGGAGTACAGCAGTTAATGGAGAAAATATCAAAGTTTTGCTTCCTCCACACCTGTTCTCAGTCAGAAGCAAAGAAGTGATCATTTATCCTAAAGAGTTCCTTCGAACAATCATCTCTTCTAGCAGTGAATTAGCATCATGCCTTAATATACATGGAGAAAAGAAACAATTAGAAACACATGTGCAACCTTTTAAACACATTCTTCTGGTAAGAATTTAATGAATAAGAGCAAGAATCTTTGTAATGGTTAAAATAAAATCTAAAAACTGTCAAGGGCACAACTTCTGGGTTGTAGAGCTTTATGTGAAGATATCCCTCAGTTGCTATGTCTGTTAATGTCTGTTATATCTGCTCTGTTTAGCACTTGTTACTCATAAAAAGCAATGGAACTACCCTCTGACAGACTTGCTTACTTTGAATCACACACACACACACACACACACACACACACACACACACACACACACACACACACAGCCTCATTGCTATTTGTGACTCATATATGACTATTTCCACATTATATGTGTGCCTCTGCCTCAATGAATAATGAACTGTGGGAATGTGTGCACAAGGACATAGAAAGAGATGATGCATGGCAGTGGGCAGTTCATGCACATTCATTTCCATGAGTTAGGCATGACTGCATAATTCATGAATGGCAGAGAAAAGTCACAAGTGTGAATTGAATATGGCCAACTTAATATACCTTCATTGGTGTCAAAACTGTGCTGGTTAAAGAATATGTTTAAACATCATGTGTAACTTGTCGTCAGTTCACTAGACATTGCCTATTAAAGGAATTAAAATATATGGTAAAAGTAAGTCATTCCTTAAAAACAGAATATTTACCATCAGTACATTCTGTTTTCTCTCAAATTTGCCAACAAACTGTGTTTTCTTATCCTTGGGTTGTTATCTTTATGAACGGAATTGCTATGAACAAAACTGCATATTTTTTAATGTTATTTTGTGTCATTAGTTTAGGCTGTTATGTTTGTTGGAGACAGACAGATTATAGGATTCCTGTTCAGCACCTATATTTTAGCAGTGGTCTTTACTGCATATAGAACAGTGGCCTTTGGCGAGAGCTCCAGTATTCTCAGTGCTTTCTATGAAAAGGTAAAAGCCTTAATTCTCTATGCATTTGTTTTTCTTGGTTGGCAGATTTAAACCATGGAACCAGGCAATTAAATATTCATGGAGAAATGCTTTCTAGCATTATTTAAAAGATGTAGATAGATGATGTAGCTAAAGTGACCCAGGAGCAGAGCATTGGAGTCGCAAATAGAAAAGATTTTGAATACAAAGCCATCTTGTCCATCATTTTCAATGCAATATTGTTACAGGACATGGATGCTTGCAGATGCACACACATCCGCACATGACATCTAACTACCAAGCCCATGTACTCATGGCTAGACATAAGGTTGTCCTTTGCAATTAACAATTTTCATCATAACTGAGTTGATTTTCACCGCATGGTTAGTAATTAAGCCTCGGTGTGCGGGGAGATTCCAGTACCCTGCTCCATTAGCTTCTTGGCCGAGCAGCTCATGAACACAGATGCGCTTAGCTGTTCCTCTCAGTGTCTCTGCTCCTCCTGCCTCCAGTGTGCCATGTGTAGCCGAGAAGCAGCAGCGAGCACTTACATCCAGCTCCCTAGCTGAGAATGCTATTTCAAAAACAAAAAAACCAAAAAACAAAACAAAACAAAACAAAACAAAACAAAAAACAGAAAAACAAAAAAAACCTCACCACATTTAGATGAAAATCGGTGAGGATCAGTTTTCTGGAAAGTGTAATTCTTTAATGGAAGAATTATTTCCTCATGTAGGAAAAATGTACTTGAGATGAGAATCTGTATGAGTATGCAGTATATAATCATGAAATGTATTTGGATAAAGTATTACAAGGAGAATACTGTTTAAAGGCAATGAACACAGTTGTTTGGTGAATAATGTGGAGCGCAGATTTCTGTCTGTCATTAAAATGCCTACAATTTGTGAACATAGCAAAGCATCCTTTTCCCCTTCTATTAACTGGAACAGACTAATTGCACATTTTTTGGGCAGTTGTTGGAGATTCCATAGTCAATATTATTCTAATCATTCTTGGGCACCAGGCAGGTACTTAACAGCTTGCTTCAGGTTGTCTAGGACAACAAGAATGTTGTCATGTCACATCTCCAAGTTGCTGGGATGAAATCAGTTGTGACAAAGCAGAAAAGATTAAATTTGTAACAGATACAATACCTTTGAAGGGCAAGCTTATGATTTCACAGTGGCATTATAAGTCTTACTGCACTATTTAAGCAGTTAGAAAGAATGTTGGCTATTAGCAGTCGAAATTTGTAAAATAGGATTTTATTGTTTTTTTTTTTAAATAACCATGGCAGCAGCTTGTATTATCTTAATACAACATTTTTATTGTCATGCATTAGGGTTTATTTTACACGCGTTTAAAGGTAAATTACAATTGACCCCCATGTTATAAAATATAAGAGTAAAAAAAATGTTTGTAAGGGTGAATTTAATATGAATTTCAAACTTTACTAATTTCTAGAATACCAAATGAAGAAACTTTGCTTTTTCCAAAATAATATTTTGAATTTTCTATAACAAAAAAACCCTCACAATTTACAAAGAAATAGATATAAGGTCACTCATGCTGTTTAATAGCATAAAGCTCAAAACTGCTTCTCATAGCCCTGAAAGCAAAGAATTGACAAGACATAAAGCAATTATGCTTTGTTACTAAATCTGGTCACATTGAAAGTTCCTGTCTTAGCATATGTCAGAAAGAGTCTGGTTCCTAAAAATAATGTCTAGAGGTCTTGGGGTATGCAATAAACTTCTGCCTGATGGGGACTGTGATCCCCACAAATGTTTTATTAGAGAAGCATTCAAGGTCTGAACATACAAATTTGAATACCAAAATTTTATGTACTATTAAACTTGTGAAATACCACTTTGTTTAATGACCACACAGACTTCAATGGGTTAACTTTGTGTGAGGGTCAGGTTTTATATGTTTATATTTTCTTAGCCTTGGTCAGGAGAAGTGGCTTTGCTCGCCCTTCTGCGGTGTGGGAGTGGTAGGATTTCACTTCGTTTGAAAACCTAGCACATCCCAAGAGGTTACCTTGGTGTAGATTTCTCTCTCCCTGTATTAAATCGCCCATTGTCGCAAAGTGCCTGGTGCTGCCGAGCTTTGAAAAGAACTTCTAAGAGGTTGAAACAGCTTCTGTATGAAAGGATTTCTTCCCTTCTGTGGACAGAGTACAGTTTGCAGCTGTTTGACTCTGGACACTGAGACAGATCTGGTTGTATACAGTAGAGTGGGAGTGGTGGATGCAGCTGGAAGGGAGGTTATAAATTTTAAAAGCGATGCAGATTTTTTGCCATTAATTGGCTGCTAATAAAAGCAAACTCAATGGCTTCTAACTGTGGGAGCCTGTGGCTCTGTATCTGATATCAGGAATTCATACACATTACACAGTTTTAAGGATTCAGACCACGACTAATTGAAATATGAGGCATACTGATCAAATTTAGCATTACCAGCATGCACTATGGTTTGGGACTGTGTGGCGACAAGGTAGCATTTATTACTTATTCTCCATAACACTGCTTGATTGAAATATCTAGCTATGTTGTCAGCAGAGGCCCAGCTGGGCTTTAGTACAGCTAATTAAGTCATTAAAACAGAGGTCAGGCAGTCTAATTCTTGCATATTAAAGTACAAAAAGTCTTTTATTATATTTTTTAATAAGTTAAGATTTGAATTTTTAAAGAAATTTCTTTTTAATAATAAATGCATTTACTGGTTTATTTATTGAAGTCTTAATTTAAATATATAAAGGTAAGAAGAGATGAACTTGTCAATACACAATTTCCAAAGCAGTTTATATGCCTGTGTGCTTTAGGAAGTACACGGTACGTGTGATTTTTGGAAATTGTTCAATAAAATAAACACTGATGCAAGGTTTGGATACACTCTACTAATTATTTCTGTACAGTTGTCTGTCTTAGGGAAAAATCTTAAAGATGCCTTCTGACAGGGCACATGATAATTCTTGCTAGTCAAAGGAAATACCAGGCTATGGCGTTTCTTCATTGAGGAATTTGGGGGTAAAGACCTGAGCTCATAATTGTTTACTTCTTTGTAGCTCACCGAACAAAGACTTCAGAATTCTTTTATGTCCTTTTTTTGAGAAAACATGTGAACTAGTTTTTGCCAAGTGTGTCAGAAGATACAGAAATATCCATGTATTTGGGTGGGTATTGGCTAACATCAGGACTATCTGTTTTTTTTTAAAGTGAGAGCATTACTGGCTCTTCAAGAACATGGCTTATTTCATATGGTAACATCTGGGAATCCATCCCATCATCAGCCACCAAACCTAGATACTAATGCACATGCCAGCAAGATTCTGCTGAAGGGACCCTGATATAGGGGCCTCTTGTAAGGCTATGCCAGTGCCTGGCAAACACAGAAGTGGATGCTCACAGTCAGCTATTGGATGGAACACAGGGCCCCCAATGGAGGAGCTAGAGAAAGTACCCAAGGAGTTGTAGGGGGCTGCAACCCTGTAGGTGCAACAACAATATGAACTAACCAGTACCCCCTGAGCTCGTGTCTCTAGCTGCATATGTAGCAGAAGATGGCCTAATCAACCATCATTGGGAAGAGAGGCCCATTGGTCTTGCAAACTTTATATGACCCAGCACAGGGGAAGGCCAGGGCCAAGTAGTGGGAGTGGGTGGGTAGGGGAGCAGGGGCGGGGGGGTATAGGGAACTTTTGGGATTGCATTTGAAATGTAAATAAAGAAAATAATAATAAATAAAAAAAGAAAGCTGTCATACTTTGCTTATTTTTCTTATTTTAATGTGCACAAAGAGTTCAATTACATTTTGTCAAGAAAAACTTGAGGTAAAAGCTGAATGTTCCAGAAATGGTTATCCAACATATAAACATCTTAGATATATAAAAACAGTTTTCTTGATAATTAGAGAACAATGTATAGCTTTTTGTCCTTTTTTACTTTTTACTTTTTAGCATTATTTCTTGGTCACAGTCTTCCAAGCTAAGTCAGAAGGAACAACAAGCTCCTATTTGTCCATTTTCTAACTACATCTGGATGGAGCTGGAAAATGTGGGGATAAAAGTGTGTGTGTGTGTTAATAATAAAGTGAATTTCTGCTTGTTACTCATTTGTCTCATTTTTGCACATATCAACCAAATGAGTGCAATTAGTAGATACTACTGCTTTGGTCTTCATTTTATAATGTCTATTGTATTATTTAAGGAGGTTGAAATCAAGTTAAGTACAAAGAGAAGAACAATTGGAGAAGCTTTAATAAAAACGTGGGCAAAATGATACAAAATAGTTCAAGTTACAAGCACTGTCTTAGTTAGAAGGGGTTTGAAATATCAAGTGAGGTCTACTTTAGAAAAATCCTAGGACAGAACTGTGGGGAGAAACAGTCTTACTGCAGATTTCATATCTACCAGGGATCTGCTTTCAGCGCTCGATTGACATCCAACAACTGTTCCTAATTTTTACATTTTTATTAGAGTAGAGCGCAAAGATCTAAGTAAGCTACTGCTATTTTGGAAAGAGTGATACATTTTCAAGCGTAATGTGCACTGACATAAGGCATTATGACCACAGCTTTTCAGAGCTTGAGAAACTTCGGACTCTTAATGCAGCCAGCTAGCTGTTCTCTAGCCCTTAGTCATTAAAACCTTTGGGATGGAAAATTGTGTGATAATAAATGGGAAGTTTATGCCCAGTTGTAGCAGTTTTTGTTAATGCACTTAATTCTGATGGAGTTGTGATTGTTAACTACAGAGAACCAAACCGAGTATGTCAAGAGATTTTACACTGAGTTGCCTCTTGTGTGGTGTAGTAATTGGACTCTATGTACTTATAAGTAAATTCATGCAAACATGACCTCTGCAAGTTGGCAAGTTGTGTCCAGAGGCACGGTTATGATACGTTTCATTAAATCTTCTTCAGTCCATGTTCTTTCTTTCTTTCTTTCTTTCTTTCTTTCTTTCTTTCTTTCTTTCTTTCTTTCTTTCTTTCTTTCTTTCTTTCTTTCTTTCTTTCTTTCTTTCTTTCTTTCTTTCTTCCTTCCTTCCTTCCTTCCTTTCTTTCTTTCTTTTCTAGAAAAGAGTGAAAGCAGACCTTACTAACAGTCGCACTAGTAAACACTGGAGTGGTTTATTTAGGTGTGAAAGCTGACACCAGACACTGTGGTTTTGGTTAAAAAAAAAAAATCATTGTTTCATTCTCTTATATAAGTATGTTTTTATGTTGCTAATAATGTCTTTCAAAAATATTTGACAGGCATTCAATTAGATACATAATTAAGACCAAAGAATGTTTATAGTCTTAGAATGTCTTACTCTCTGCTGTTCATGGCATCTATATTTTCAGAAGGACGGGCACACTTCCTGTCACTTCTTCAGATGGGCTTTCTCACGGCTCTACCAGTCTGTGTAAAATAGTCACTCCAAGTGCCTCTCTCTTAGGCTCTCACTTCCTGGACACCAGTGGCTAAGGCTTCCCACGAGCAGAGGACTCAACATCACCAATCCTCATGAGAGCGTTGAATAGAATAAAGATTTTACCTTTCTCTAAAACCTTCTCAAAGCTTTATTGCCAAATCATTTAAAACTTGACCCAAATATCAGATGAACATTTCTCTCAGAAAAAGAAAAAAAAAACCATGACTTATTGTTTTACTCCTAAAAGCATGCATCTTTTACAGTATCTATTTAAAATAAGGGCTTCATTTTTACAGAGATCAGAAAGTTTAGTTTCTTAGCCTACATTTATTCGAAGGAGCATCGGTATAGAATATGACTGAAGACCTAAAGTCTGGTCTCAAAAGAATTCCAGCTCAATTTTAAAATCAGAAGTTATGGAAGGTTTTTGGGTAAGCCGGAGAATCCCTGGGCACCTGTCCAAAATGAACCTCTAAGTCTTTTGAAGTCTCCCCATCACTAATATACACAGCGCAGTCTAATCCAGCTGTCTGCCCGCTTTCCTGTCTCCCTTTCTCTTTCTTCATTCTGTCCTGAGGTACCAATAGCTATAGACTACGGAAAACATTTAGGAGAATGAAGTTTGGTTTGCCTCTTGGAGAAGTTCCCACACAGCGAACCTAGGGTTCTGTTTGGGGATGGGAGCGGGCAAACAGGTAACGACTGAGTCTTTTGTCTTTCCTGGTGACATACTTTCACACAGTATAATTCCTACCTAACTTTCAAATTGCAAAGTATTTTATTTATCAGGACAGTCATGTATTTTCAGGATTTCTTTTCTTTTCTTTTTTTTTTAAATTTTTTTTATTTTATTTTAGAGACAGGGTTTCTCTGTATAGCCCTGGCTGTCCTGGAACTCACTT
>NC_034593.1:116897247-116908823 GCF_900095145.1 Mus pahari | reverse complement strand
AATTTCTCTAGCTCCTCCATTGGGGTCTCTGTGTTCTATTCTATAGATGACTGTGGGCATCTACTTCTATATTTGCCAGGCATTGGCATAGCCTCACAGAGATAGCTATATCAGTGTCCTTTCAGCAAGATCTTGCTGTCATATGCAATAGTGTCTGAGTTTGGTGGCTGATTATGGGATGGACCCCCGGGTGGGTCATTTTTTTCTTTATCCACTCTGTGAAACTGTTTCTGTAGCAGAAATTCTTCAAATATTTCTAAGCCTATCTTCCAAAGACAGTAGCAGAGTCGACGTGAAGAATTGCATGCTGTTATCACAAAGCCCCACACAAATTAAACACATGGCAAGGGCAGAGAAGCCAGCTCCACCATTTATCTAATCCATGTTTTATTTGTTTGTTTGTTTTGTTTTTTAAAGTCCCATTTCATGTAAACAAAAGACTATCAACTTGAAAGGACCAGAGACCAAAATTGGCAAAACCAACCAACCAACCAACCAACCAACCAACCAACCAACCAGCCAACCAACCAGCTATGTAAGTTCAGGTAAAGAAAATACTAGCGTCTTTTCTCTTTCCTTCAATCACAATGCACTTCTTCCTTTTTTCTTCTCTGTGATCAAAATTACCTAAGCACTGAGTGTGCACGTGTGTGTGTGTGTGTGTGTGTGTGTGTGTGTGTGTGTGTGTGTGTGTGTGTGTGTGTGTGTTCCACCAGCCAAGGCCTGGGCAGTGCAGTTGATGGGAGAGGCAGAAGAAACAATGGAGACAGCAAACACCATTTAGAAGTCTGAGTTTCTATTTTAGCTCTTGTAACTGTATGGAGCAAATTCCTAACTATTTCTTAATATAGATTTCTGTCTCTAAGTTGGAATAATAATGCAAGTGTATGGAAGGGTAGTTGGGAGAACAAGATGAGAGAAAGTCTGTTCAGGAACTTTACAGATACAATTTGATTTAAAATTCTAGTAAAGGATAGTGGAGGATTATAAGCAGCTCCTGAAATTTACATGGGAGAGAAGAGGACAGAGAATAACCTGAAGATGATGAGGAACATGGGTGTCCATTAATATCTAATGAAAATGAAATGCTACTGGAATAGGATAGACATCAGCCCAGCACAGACAGACCAGAGATCTCCTCAATAAACAGAGACCCAATCCAGGGTCTGTGCGGACATAATTGAGTACCCCCAAAGCACAGCCACATGGGGGGAGCACTCATAGAATTCTAAAATAACTAATTATCTTAGTGTAAAAATTAAGTTTAATCCTTTAAGCCAAAACATGGGAGAAAATGGAATGTCTGGGCAGAAGTGTATTACTTATGAATAGAAAACATATTATGAAGGAAATTGTTAATGTATTTTATTATATTTAGATGTAAAAATTTGCTATCTCAAATTTCTTGAAGAAAATAGAAAATGTAAATTAAAACACTACAAGATATTTGGGATGTATGAGTGATAGTAACTGATTTTTAGCATATAAAGAATTTTTAAAAATTGAAAGGGAAAACATATATAACCAAAATTAAACTCACGCCAAGAAGAGGTTAGCAAGGTGGCTCACAAGTTAAGGGTACATACTGCTTTTTTTTCCTCTCTCTCTCTCTCTCTCTCTCTCTCTCTCTCTCTCTCTCTCTCTCTCTCTCTCTCTCTCTCTCTCTCTCTCTCTCCCTTCCTCCCTTGTTCTTTCTTTCTTTCTTTCTTTCTTTCTTTCTTTCTTTCTTTCTTTCTTTCTTTCTTTCTTTCTTTCTTTCTTTCTTTCTTTCTCCNCTCCCTTGTTCTTTCTTTCTTTCTTTCTTTCTTTCTTTCTTTCTTTCTTTCTTTCTTTCTTTCTTTCTTTCTTTCTTTCTTTCTTTCTTTCTCCTTCCTTCCTTCCTTCCTTCCTTCCTTCCTTCCTTCCTTCCTTCCTTCCTTCCTTCCTTCCTTTTTAGATATTTTCTTTATTTGCATTTCAAATGTTATCTCTTTTCTTGATTTCCCCTCCGAAAACCCCCTATCCCCTCCTTCTCCCCCTGCTCACCAACCCATCCACTCCTGCTTCCCTGTCCTACACTCGGACATAGAACCTTCACAGGACCAAGGGTCTCTCCTCCCATTGATGTCCAACAAGGTCATCCTCTGCTATATATGTGGCTGGAGCTATTGTACTCTTTGTTTGATGTTTTAGTCCCTGGGAGCTCTGGGGGCACTGGTTGGTTCATATTGCTGTTCTTCCTATGGGGCTGCAAACCCCGTCAACTCCTTTGGTCCTTTCTTTAGCTCCTCCACTGGGGACCCTGTGCTCAGTCCAGTTACATACTGCTTTTATAGATAACTTGAGTTCAATTCCCAGCACCCACCTTAGGTAGCTCCCAACAGCTGTCATGGCAGTTCCGGGGGATGCGATGCTCTCTTCTAGCTTTCTCAGTCTACTGCACACAAATGGGGCACATAAACTCATGTGCAAGCATGCATATAAATAACACTTAAACATAAGAAAAGGACAAAAAAAACCCCACCTAGTGAACACACCAATATGGCTAAACCCAGACTAAATATGCTCAGTTGTGACATGCAGAACAAGCAACAATAAAATACGATTTCACAATACTAGGGTAGCAGAAATCAAGTCTGGAAAATACTGAGTCCGAACGGGGACACAGTGCTGGATGCTCCTGCACACTCTTTGTGTGTGTGGAATTTGGTGCAAGCACTTTAGAGTATTTGACATCCTAGTAAATGGAACAGTGCCGAGAGTCTCAGACACATTTCACAAAAGATTAAAGAACAGAGATGTGATTAGAAGATAAAGGAACACTTAGATACTTACCCTAGCACCTGCTGCAATAGTAAACCACGGCATGTCTTTAGGATCTGTCAGTGATCACGCATCATGAGGCAGAATCTTCAAAAAGAGTTAATATGAATGAACTGGAGGTACTCTCTGCAATAGGAAAAACTCTTAAGACAACGAGCTCTAGGTGAAAATATGTTTTATCTAAAGAAAAGAGCATGGTACTGCATAAAGTTGAAAAGTCTAAGACATTGCCTATTATTAGGTGAATGATACATAGAAGGTAATGTGAAATAAACAGCCTCGTTGCTGTCTTGGAATTAGATCAGGTTTCTTGGAATTAGAGCGGGAGGGATGATAGGAAACATGGTCCAAGGCAGGTTCAGAGAGACCTCTGCCCTCTCTCAAAAATTGTTTGTGGTTAAAATATAGCAAGATGTTCAGAATTATTTAAAAACCTTTTTAAAGCTTAAAAATTGATATAATATTTGTATAGATTAAAGGGTATAATATGACACTTAGACAAGATAGCAATATATTGACCAATCAGGGAAACTAGCATTTCTACCTCCTCAGATACTTATGAGCATATATGGGAGCCATCAGACGTTTCTAGATGCTTGGAAGAAATTAAGCTGTTATAGCCTGTAGTTACTTTATGCAGCTAGACAGTAGAATTAGTTCCTTCAGTCTAAGCACATCTTGATAACTTTTATCTCCCCTCCTTTGTTCAATCTCTAGTGATCACTATGGAAACAGGCTAGTGACTTGTCCTTTCTCTTCATCTCATCTCCTATTGTCACCGTGGGGGACAAAGTTCATCTCTCTGCTTCAGTTCCTCCAACTTGACTTCACCAAAGTAGCCCAGTTCCAAGATTCACATTTGATTTGTGAGTCTCTCAATGCCCTCCTCTTGTGAAAACTTCATCTCCAGTTCCCCCTTCCTTTCCTAAAATAATCATTTAGCCATCTACATTTCCCTCCCTTTTCCTTCTTTCTGCCTTGTTTACTAGTTTGTGAAATAGTTACTCTCTTCTTCAACTCACCATGCTTCTTATGTGTATCAGTGCTTGTTGTGTTAGGCCCATAAACAATCTTTTAACCCATATATGTAATATATATATATATATATATATATATATATATATATATATATATATGCAATTATAATATATATTGTTTAAAATACTGTATATATAAAATGTTTGTATATACATGTTTAAACCATATGCATTAATAAATATTTAATAATACATAAATATTTATATAAATTTAACTTTTTTCTAATACACGGACTAGCCTTAGCTACTTGTCATAGCTTATTGATTGGTAAACACTTGTGGACACAGAGTCTACTACAGGACTAGCAAGCAGGCATAGTGGCTACTCCAGATCCCTGATGTCGTAGTCAGGAGTCCAGAGATTTGGTTCCCTTCTTGCTCTCTGTGCATCTTCATCTCAGCCATACAAGCTTTCTGTTGCTTTGAAAACTCTCACCCAAGTGAAGATTTAAAAGGACATTATACACACAAAATAAATGATACATTCTTATGTATTACTATACTATGCCTTACAATTTTGAACATATTTTCCTTCCATCCATATCTGGCTTCAGTGGGATTATTTATTATTATTACTTTATGAGATAGGGCCTCGTGTAGCCCATATTGACATGGAATTTTTTATGCAACTAAGATTGACATTACACTTTTCATCCTCCTGCCTCCAATTTTTCATCCTCCTTCCTCCATTTTCCAAGTGTTGGGATTACAAACCTGTGCTGCCATGCCAAGTTTATGAGGTGCAGGGGACTGAGTCCGACTCTTTATCCATGTTTGTCAGGCTACCTACTGACTGACCATATGCTGAGCCTCAGGGTGGGTTTATTTTCTTCTGATCGTCTTCCTACCCTCTGTCCTTTATTTTGTACTGTTTAAGAGTTTAAATTTCAGCTGACATCTTGGATGTTGACATTGCAAAGGCTGTTTCCATTGTAATCAGCTTTTCTCCATGTGATGTCCATTTCTGTATTTTTCTTAACCACAGACACAAAATTATGCCTCATTTACTTCCTGCCTCCAATTCTGCCTACTCTTCTCCCTACTAAGACCCTGAAGGGCTCCCAGCACAGCAGCCCAGCCTCTGTCCCTGCCCACACCTTCTCCACCCAGATTTTCTTTATTGTCCACTAAGTCTATTAACCTAGGATGATAGATCATAGTGTTGGTGGAGGTTTTTCCTCTTCGATCTGCATATTCAAATGATTCAATCTGCATATTCAAATGATCCAATCTGCATATTCAAATGATTCAATCTGCAAATTCAAATGATAGAAACTCTCAGTATACCTTTTGTATGCCTTTCAAATAAGACTCTTTCCTGGAGTAGGAACTCCCCATCAACAGTTTCTATATCCACTGTCAATATCCCCCACAACCAGACCGACCAGGGGAAGACTGCCATGGGTCCCATGGGTCTCAGGTATTGGGGTCATGTGCATGTCAAACAATACACATTTACTCAGGATTTATTCTACTCCTTACACCTGTCCTAATTGGTCTCTTTGGAAGCCCGACTTTCCTTCTCAACCTTCAAATTCAGGATAAGCAATCTGTCCTCTGTGAAACTTACGGAAGAGGCTTTATCTTTAGCCATGAAGGTATGGGATTCGATGTAACCTATGCACAAGGTGATTAGCACATGTACAGATCACTTATTGCCACACACATTGCAATTTCCTATTATTCTACTTAGTTAAATCGAAAGACAAAAGTTAACTCAATATGAAGTGAAAAATGAAGCTTCTTTGGCGTGTTCATTATTGGAGGCAACACTGACTTTTATTTCAGGACAACTATTTATGGATGCAAATGCCCATCTAGAGACATGTGTCCTGATCACAGCCTCTTCCTGGAGAACTTGGAAGATGCTGGAGTGTCCCTAGGCAATGGCAACAGTTTGGAAATGAACAGCATCTCTTAGAGAAAAGCTGATTATAATGGAAACAGCCTTTATAACGTCAATATCTAAGATGTTGGCTGAAATTTAAACCCCTAAACAGTGCAAAAATAAAGAACAGAATATATGAGGATGATCAGAGGAGAATAATCCCACTCAGAAGCTCAGCACAAAGTCTGTCAGTAGGTAGCTTGGCTAACATGGTCAAAGTCTTAGGTCCAGCACCCAGCATCTCATAAATATGGCATGGTAGTACATGTGTATAATCCTAGCACTTGGGAAGTAAAAGTAGAAGGACCACAAATTTAAGGTCAATCATAGCTACATACAGAATTCAATGTCAACCTGGGCCATAGGAGACGCTGTCTCATAAAATAATAATGATAAATAATCTCAGGTGTATGTAGAAGGAAAAGGTGTCCCCTGATGACTATGTAAGTCATACTTCTGAGCCTTAGAAAGTCTGATGACAATATAAACTCACAAACCCAGGATGTAGGAATATATAATGATTTATGATACAAAAAAATGACATAAAGCTCCATGACCAATGCTGGGCCTCTGCAGGACATGAAGCAGTGGCGCAATCATTGTTGCAGGGAATATTCATGGCAGAGGTAACAGTAGTAGCACTAACACAACAATGACTCTGATGTACTACTCCCTCTGCTCTCATGTACTACTCCCTCTGCTCTCATGTACTACTCCCTCTGCTCTCGTGTACTACTCCCTCTGCTCTCGTGTACTACTCCCTCTGCTCTCGTGCACTACTCCCTCTGCTCTCGTGTACTACTCCCTCTGCTCTCATGTACTACTCCCTCTGCTCTCGTGTACTACTCCCTCTGCTCTCGTGTACTACTCCCTCTGCTCTCATGTACTACTCCCTCTGCTCTCATGTACTACTCCCTCTGCTCTCATGTACTACTCCCTCTGCTCTCGACAGCTCTACATAGTCTTTCTAGCCATTTTACACGGCACTTTTCTATACCAGCCTGTAAACTCCTTCAACACAGTGGTCCCCTTGTAATGAATTAATCTGAATAAGCCACGCTTCGTCACAGAGAATGTTGAGTAGCTTACAAGAAAAGATACATAGCGATTAAATATGAATGGGTGTTAATTTATAAGGAAAAGAAAATAACACTAGAGCAAATTAGTTAATGAATGAGGCATAATATATAAGCTCAAATCCCTTGCTAAGAAAGTGGTTTGTCTTTGAGCTTCCTTATGGCCTCTGAAAAGAGGGAGGGAAGATTTATAACATGTGAATGACAAAAACGACCCATTTCTTGGGGTTAAGAGTAAGGTTTCTTGCAACTGAGACTTTTGAAAGACTTCTTTGGGTCATTCATCCCAAAGTGACACTGGAGTGTTCTCATATTTTGGTTTTGTTTTAGTTTTTCTTTATCTTAATAATATCATTTGTAAATTTGTTAGGCACATGGGATCCCAGGCTCCAGTCAAACCAATTAAAGTGCAATCCACACTTTACTGATTCCAGGTGATTTATAATCTGTGGAAGCTTGTGAAGTACCGCCGTGGAGTATAATACTTTCAACAACTTGCTCAGAGTATATATGATTTTGTGTGATGTGTTCTTTATATGTTCAACTACTGAACTTTAAATTCCAAGATATCAAAACATTGTGGTATAGACTAGCATTTCTAGCAAAATTCAGCACATAGTCAATTTGTTTTAACTCCCTTTATAGCGAAGGAAAAACGTCTCTTTCTTTTCTCTTCATTGTCTCTGCCTCCCTCTGACACAATCCTTAATGTTAGGTGGAGAACACAAAGCTGGTATCTCTGTGGGCTTTCCTAGTTTTGCTGTGGATGAGGGTACCATAGACAGGGTACCACTGTATTAGAAAATGTTTCCCAAAGGACTCACATATCCACAGAGCATCGAATCCTAGTAAGCGTTTCTGGTTGTACATGGCCACAGAGCACCGCCGCTGTTTGCCGAGACGCCGGTTCTCTGAAAGGTGACTCCACCGAGCATACTCATCATTGCAGTTTTCAGTGGGGACCCAGGTCAGAGCAGAAAAGAATACAGCTCAACACAGGCCCTGGCACAAAACAGAGCCTGTGGGACAGCCAAGTTTGGATTTCAAATGCTTTGGCATTTTTAGGCGTCAGCACTGTGAGCATGATTGGAAAAAGCTCTGGACTGGGGAGCAGAAATTTACTCTGGTATTCTCCAGGATTAGAAATGGACACATGAGAATTCAATTCAGTCTTCTAGTTGCTGGATGCTGTGTTGGGACTTAATGGCAGCATTAGTGTGTTGAGGTTATATTTTAAAGCTGTTTCCCCACCCCTTTTCCTGATGCAAGGAAAAGATGCTTGCCGTCTGGGATTATCCTTGGTTTTGGAAGCTCATTCATCTGCGAGAGAGCTGGATGCCAGATTGGGCTGCAAAGGAGCCGAGAGAAGGGTTCTAATCGAAAGGTTTTGTACTTGTACTAAAATCTCAGTAGAACCCACATCTGATCCAATGCTGCTGTTGATCCACCCTGAAGAATCTCTACCCTACACCACAAATAGCCTCAAAGCTATGTTTATTGTATCACCATTTACAACGGTCAAGATATGGAATCAGGGTGTTTGTTGATAGTTGAAGAAAATGTGCCGTATTGTGTAATGAAGTATCGTTTAACCATAAAAAATAAGAAACTATGCTATTATCCTGGAAACTGGGTATAATTAGAAATTTTCATACCAAGCAAAATAAACTGGACTCTGAAAGATAAACATGTGCTTTTTATCGTATGTTAATCCTAGATCCTATAAACTGTCTGGGGGGAGGCAGGAGGCTACAGGGAAGTTGCTAGGTGGGGAAATCGGAGAGCCTGAGGGGGTGAATGTGGTCAATGTATATATAGTATGCAGTACATGGATTAGAATGTCTTTATGGAACCCATCACTATTCATTGAGTAGGCACCAAGAGAGGCATTTTTTTTCCTAGAGGATGTTTCAGTGTCTATGAGAGTAGAGATGAAGGGCAAAAGGTGGAGCAGGGATCGGACATCAGTACCCCATATCCCCACCCCACTCACCCTCCGGCTTCCTGCCATCTTCTTTTAGACTCTCTTTCATGCTTTCTCTTCTAGTTCTCTGACTCCTTCAGAAACTTCTGAACGTTCTTAGAAAGTTCTAGAGAAAAAGCGAGTGGCCTATAAAGAGACCTCGTGGACAAATTTGCTTCTAAGTTAATAAAGTATGGGTAAAATGACCAGACAACAGTTTGAAGGCAGTAGTTTAAAGCAACCAAAGAATACACATGGAGGAACCCATGACTTCAGCTGCATAGGTAGCAGAGGATGGCCTTATCTGGCACCAGTGGGAGGGGAGGCCCTTGGTACTGTGGAGGCTCGATGCTGCAGTGTAGGGGAATTCTACAATGGTGAGGCAGGTCTGGGAGCATCCTCATAGAAGCAAGGGGGAGGGGAAATGGGATAATGAATTTACAGAAGGGAAACCAGGTAGGGGATTACCATTTGAAATATAAATAAATAAAATAACCAATAAAAAAAGCTTCAGAATGATGAAGCACTGCTCAACAGTAAAAGCATTTATCCTTTATGTCTCTGTTAATCATAAAATTATTATGTTTTGATTTCCACAGTAACAGCCCTGATCCTCCCCCCTCCTCATGCTTTCCAGGACACGGGTGCATTCAAACAGAAGTTAGGGTCCTGAAAAGTGATGAGGAGAATTCCTTTTTGTGTCCTCTAGTATAAGGTGACTCCACTGAGCATGCTCAGTGTTTCACACGTGTGAAAATGGACACATTGACCATCACCCAAGGCAGGATAAGGAAATTATAACTTTAAAGCTGGTTTGCTGGGATGGCATCGTCTTTCCATGCTGGCTTTTAGACATCTGGTTATAAAGAACAGTCTAACAGTTTGGAGTTGGTGGGTGACAGGAATGGGCACCGGAAAATATTCCAGCTAAAGAAGGTTTTGCAATGTAAAACTAGTTCAGTAAAATTCAAACATCCTGCAGTTTTTGGTAAATTTGTTTCTCTTCCATGAATTTTCACTTATTTGTAGAAGAGACAGTCTTGCCAAGGTAGGTGATGAGGCACACTGATCTGAGACATCTATTTCTAAGGCTATTATTTTGTTTTCAGTCTCTTAACTTTTGTCAAACTTTTATAACTGTGTTTGGTGTTTTTTTATGTTGGTATGTATGTGTATGTGTGTGTACGTGTTTATGTGTTTGGGAAATCACACCAAGGTCTTACACAAGCTAAGTAAGTATTCTACGACTGAGTTATATCCCAGCTCTACTTTGTTAACTGAAAATGGCTTATTTATTTTTAAGTGTATGTACCACTTGCATGTAAGAGGAGGTAACCCTTTAGAGGTAAGAAGATTTTAGATTCCCTGGGACTGGGGCTACACGTAGTACTAAGTAGCATATGGGCCTAGAGACCTGAGCCAGAGTCCACCGGAAGACTCATCAGTTCTCGCAACCACTGAGGCATCTCTCCAGGCCCCCAAGTTGTTGACTTGTTTTCAAGACCAAAGGTCATCTTCTCCCCGTTTTAAACTATTATTTCACGGAATTTTGCTAAAAATAAAATTATATATGATAAAGAGAACCTAACATAGGAATTTTTTTCCTGGGAAAAATGTCAACTTTTCTTTTTTCTTTTTCTTTTTCTTTTTTTTTTTTAAACTTAGAGCTCAGTTCTTAAAGAGTATTTATTGTTGCAACACATGCCAATGGGGATATCATTCCAGTCCTTTTGGTAGTCTATAGCC
The DNA here is from genome assembly GCF_900095145.1 of Mus pahari. Classification (NCBI taxonomy): domain Eukaryota; kingdom Metazoa; phylum Chordata; class Mammalia; order Rodentia; family Muridae; genus Mus; species Mus pahari. Next base: position 116,898,311 of record NC_034593.1, on the reverse strand, counting down.
ATTTTTGATGGAATGCCTGTGTGCTATAGAAAAGTCCCAACTTGTCCTAAGCTGCACGTAGGCTTTAAATCTCTTACTTAAAGCTCTGCTTATTTTCATTAAGCCTCTTCTTTTCAACTCAGATGATGAATTTGTGTTTAGAAGTGTATAACTTTGGCTTACTGCTCTTCTCCCCTCATGCGGATTTCATGCTGGCCAATGTGCACTAAAGGGCATTTGTATAATTGTATAATTTATATGATTGCTTGTTTCATCTGGATGCTTGGGGCACTCTGTATGCTGCACAGATCACCTCTCAGCTCAGGTATTAAGAATGTTTTCTTTGATGAGTTGATGAGCTGGTTATTGATAACAACGGAAAGAAGATGGGAATAAAATTAGTACTGTGAGATTTGGGAACAGAAAGATATCCCCTCTTTGCAAGGAAAAAATGCCATATGCTTCTATAAAGGCAGGGGTGGTCTATGCTTTCTTGGCTAAGAACACACTCCTGCTCCTTGATTGTTGACTTAAAGCAGGCGTTGACTTGACTCTAAGTTTAATTTTCTAGCTACTTGTTCTTATACAACAGGAGAGGAAAAGAAGCGTTCTGTATCCTTTGGCAATTTAAACCTTAGATAATGATTTCTTATAATTGGTAGCTTACAAGGAGCTCTTGGAGACTGCCTGCCTCTGTTTTTTAAATGTGCCAGACCCCTATATACCAAACAAGAGATGATGTAATTTGACAACAATCTCTACTTCAGCCATCCCACTATAGGAAAAAAATTCCAAGAAAATTCTTGGTTTTATTGTACTGGTATCACCAAAGGATTTATCATAAATATTTGGGTCTTTGTTTCAATATATTCTTTAATGTATAAGAATATTATTCTGGCTGTGTATCATGGTGTGCACCTTTAATCCCAGCACTTGGCAGAGGCAGGGAGTCAGAGGAGTCAGAGTCAGAGTCAGAGTCAGAGTCAGAGTCAGAGTCAGAGTCAGAGGCAGAGGCAGAGGCAGAGGCAGAGGCAGAGGCAGAGGCAGAGGCAGAGGCAGAGGCAGAGGCAGAGGCAGAGGCAGAG
>NC_034593.1:116886272-116897153 GCF_900095145.1 Mus pahari | reverse complement strand
CAGAGGCAGAGGCAGAGGCAGAGGCAGAGGCAGAGGCAGAGGCAGAGGCAGAGGCAGAGGCAGAGGCAGAGGCAGAGGCAGAGGCAGGCAGATCTCTGTGAGTTCCAGGCTAGCCTGGGCTACATAGTGAAACCAAGTCTTTCTCCAAAAGTATATAGTCTATTGCTATATTTGAAAACATTGTGTATATGCATAAATTCCTACAAGGGATGATAATATAAATTCTTTTTATAGATTAAGTATAGAGAATTTAACTTCCTTCAGACCAGTGGAAATTTCTCGACCTTTGAGAGACAATAAGGCTCGCAGGCATTTAAAGCATGTTTATGCACAGCAAGGAGATATGAAGCATTCCTTCATGGGAGAAGGAAGCACAGAGCTGCTTCCTGAGGCCACAGGGAGACATGGCTCATTGCTACCATAGTTGCTTTGGTTTCCCAAGAATATTAGAGTAGGCAAAAATTTTATGAACCATAGGGTCAGGACAAGACAGTTGCTAGAGATAAGAATTTTAAAGTAGAAGACTTCACCCTGGAGAGATACCTAAGAAGGGAATTGAAGAAGGATAAACGTTTAAGGAGGAAAAAAAATCAATAAACTTAGAAACATACATATTTTGGAAACCAAAGATTAGAGGTTTGTTTAACCAAACTAAGCGTGTGAAGCAGTTAAGGGACTTGGTTGGTTTAATGTCATCAATGAACCCAAGATGGAAATTTCTTTACCATTTTGGACTATCAAAGGTCATCACAGCTATTCTTAAATTTAGCTTCTGTAAGTGAGCTGGGAAGCTTGCCAAAGCAAAAGCTTCTGATTGGGTAGGTCTGGTATGAGGAATCATCACCGCCACGTTTAATACGCATCTCTGAATAGCAGGAGGTAAGCCACATCTCGGAATACGAGATCATGAGAAAAATGAGAAGCGAAGTCACAAAGGTGGTTAACTCACAGCACGCTGTTAACTAGCTTCTTTACAGAAGTCAGGTCTTTGAAAGACCAGTTAAAGAAGATGCGTTTCAGGGTGAGCATAGTTGTACACAAAGGAGAGTTGGATATGGGGAAAAATTATAAGTGTGGAAATTGACGGTGAGCTCAAGTGCAGATTTTGAGAGAATCTATCAGCCTCTGCTCACCCAACGCTCACTCCGCCCCCGTTTTCTGCACACTTCATCATTCTCCTTACTGCAGCCCATGAGGAAGCATTTTGATGGGTTAAAATGGGCTCCATTCTCACAAACAGATGGGAAACCAGTTCCGTAAGTGTGGGTGACCGTATGTAGGAGGGGAACAAAGAAATAAACATTAAAAAGAAAATCTTCTGGTAGGTTAGTTTTTATTCTCCACTAGTTTGTCTGTGAGTATAAGCACGGTGTATATATTTAAGTGGGTTTATTCACTCCTGAAAGCACCTGCAGAGACAAACATTGTTGATAGGGATTTTTCTTTGATTGCTCAACACCTTTTATCTTAAAACAGCACTTATCATTGAATCTGGAACTCACTGATTGGCACAACTAGCTGACCAGTGAGTTTCTAGGCTCCTTTTGTCTCTACCTCCTTATGTTGGTGTGCGTAGACATTCCCAGCTTTTTGCGTGAGTGACAAAGATCCATTCCCACGTCCTCATACCCGCACAGCAATGATTTAGTCTCCCCAGAGCTGGTGTCTTCTACTTTCTCCCCTTTTCTTAAAACGCTGATTATTAATCTGTAGATCCTGCCTTTAGGTCTGCTTTGCTCCCCTCTGCTGGCTCCTCTTTACATCAGAACTGAACCTGCCCTAGGGGTAAGAGACTCAGTAGTGGGAGGAGGTGGTCTGGCTTCCTCCGTTCTTTTCTGGTCTTGGATGTCAGATTGTTCAGGAGCAAAAAACCGATCTGCACTGGAATTGCTTGAGATGGAGGAGACACGTGAAGATGGCTGCTATCTTTCATAGATCTGCCTCAACTATGCAGTCTGGGAGTGGGGTCCAGAAATCCTCGTGTTAACATGTTCTCTAGTTGAGCATGTTTTGGAAAGTGAAAGGCTGAAGAATGGGGTTGCACCCAGTCAAACAGCCTTATGCTCTTTTTTACAGCCTTTTCTGTGTCTGCATAAGCAAACTGCATATTTAGCACAGGCACTTAGATGCTTGTGAATTCCTATATAGGAAATTCTGAGTAGTAACATCTCCCCAGCTCACACTTGAGCATGCTACACTTCTTAATAAATGATATTTGAGGGTGATGGGAACTCAGGACCACTGCAGAAGCTTTTGGGTTCATTTTACTTGGCTTGGAAGCCTGCTAAAGACATGATCCCTACTAGTTCTTATAGTTTCAATGCAGGATTCATAGAACATTCTAGCTCTACCCAATATCAGCTTTGGAAAAGAATCTCTTCACAGCCTCTTTCCCAGAGAGTGGAAGTGAAGAGATTAAAGTAGTGATTATATAGTAAACACTTTTTAAAGCTTCCTACTGGCCAAGCTGCACACTTATGTGGGTCCATCCTTTCTCTTTCCCAGTTCTCTATAGTTAATCTGGAAGATGCGAGTGTCCCTAGTTAAACCCTCTCTTCGCCCCACCAGTGTTAAAATTCCATTGTTCACATCCTCTAAATGTCTTTGATTTGCTGATCATTGCTATGTCTCAGAATATTGGCTGTTTCTTATCGGCTCCTTCCCCTCCTATTGCTGCTACACCCAAGCCTCACATTACTTTTTAGAATCCAATTTATTAGCCCCCTCTTCTCCTTAATGGTACAACAGCAGCAGCAGCAGCAACAACAACAACAACAACAACAACGGCACCCCACCACTATCTACATTATTGTTTCACTTTTCAATTCTCAGCAGATCTTCATAGTCCACCCTAGCCTGCTTTCAAGACCAACATCACACCACATCTGTCCCTCCAGGTATAGACCATCATTTTGAGCTAAGTCCAGTATGGATTGTCGTCTGTCTCAGCACCATCCTTTCCCTGTCAGGATATTTCCTATGTTTTGAAAGATTTCTTTCTTACTAAAATGACAAATGTGTCCCTTCCCATCTGGGACTTTGACCTGTCCTGCCCACACTTTTCAGTCCTTTGTGTGACCCTGACACCCTCTCTTATATGGACCTTTCGGAATGTGCTGTCTTATACCTAGAATTTTGTTCTCTCTTCACTTTGGTGGCTGCATCCTATCCACTAACCCTGTAATCCACATCCACTTCTGTTCTCTTACGTCGGACCCTCTCACTCGTTCCTGGCAACGACTTACTTGAGATCTTTTCACCACATTGAATTAGCTATTTGTTTAAATACCTCTCTGATGTTTCAACCTCACAGTCCTAAAAAGTATGTCAGGTGTTTCTGATGATGGATTTCCAGAGCCTTGTGGCCTTCAATAATGGTAATAGGAAACTATGAATCAGGCAGAAACTTAATCTGCATTTATTGTATAGATGAACACACACACACACACACACACACACACACACACACACACACACACACCTCTGGATGCATTTGCATGCATAAAAGATATCTATGGTTCTAGAGATAATGTAGAAAATGGAATTGAGTAGTGATATTTTATCAGTGGTGTATACGTTCTAATTAAAAAGGAAGTGTCACAAAGGGTGCCATGTAGGCCAGTGAATGTCCACAAAAAGAAGTGATAAAAACAACAAGCACATTTTTTAAAAGTGAGGACACATTTATCTGGCTTGAGCTGTTCATAGGGGAGAATCATCTTTATAAACTAAATCTGGCTGGAGGTGACCCAAGATAGAACATGCAGATATCATTAAAAAACCCAAGTTTGATGCCCTTCACCGTTTACTGTGTACCATGGTGGTGTTGGTGGTCTGACCATGAGTACATCTGCCAGGACACCAAGAGGGCATTTATTTGTTAAGTTAGATTTACGTTAGTTGATGGTCTGTCTCCAAGAATAGTGTGTGTAAGCCATCCTCTTGAACTTTAGGCTTTTAAGATCACAACAGCTTCTTTGCATTTCGGAACTATGAAAACTCAATGCAAATATCCTAAAAGGAAAGTCTAAAAAATGTTTCTCCCAAGAAACTGGCCGAAGGGATGTCTTGAAACTGGCAGCATTGCAAGGCAGCGCTGGATGGAATAGGCAGAGGAAAAAGCCTATTAACACAAAAATGACTTTTCTTCCTTGCCTAGCTCTTGAGAACCAAGAAATGAAAAAGTGAGAAAGCAAGGGCACAGGAAATCACAGCTACAGTCTCTTTTCTTAGAGCTGCTCAGGCCTGCTGTGCCTCTGTGTGTATGTGTGTGTGTGTGTGTGTGTGTGTGTGTGTGTGTATGTGTGTATTTCAAGTTAACTGGATCTGTTGTTATATTAAGTCCACTTAAATATTAAAGGTCTGGGCAAAACTACTGATACATACTGAAAATATATTTGTGGGAAGGTGGTAGGGGCTTTAAGTATACTGAAGAAGAGTGGGAAAAATAAGCTATTCCAATTGTCTTTAAGCCATCTAATTTATAGCTAATGATGCTTATACTTGCCATATTAGAATTACATGTAGAACTATATAGATGAGGAAAAACAGCTTCTATAACACTCAAATTTCTTATTTTATTTCATCCTCCCCATTCATCTTCCCTCCCTCCATTCTCCCCTCCCTTTCCTTTCCCTTTCTCATTTCCCTTTTCTTTTCCTTTCTTCCTTTATCCCTACCTGCCCCTGTCTCCTCTTCTCCCTCTCTCCAGTTTCCCCTCCCTCCTTCCCTCTCTCCACTTTCTCCTCCCTCCTTTCCTTACTCCCTTCCTCTCTTCTTCTTTCCTTCCTTCCTTCCTTCCTTCCTTCCTTCCTTCCTTCCTTCCTTCCTTCCTTCCTTCCTCCCTTCTTTCTTTCCATCCTTTAGACACCCCACTCTGTTGGATGCTGTGTTCACTGACAGGAACATTCCCTTGTAAAAGGCAGAAACCATCTTGTCCTCATGGAGTTGATATTCTTGTCTCATAAAATAATCAGTTAATGACTATGGGGCGAGTCAGTGTTGCTAGAGAGAGCATACACAAATAATATCTGTAGTGTTCTACACAGAGGCAATAATGATGTGAAAGCTGACATAAGAGTGTGATTGGCAAGCTTGAAGATGAGCAGAGGCCAGAAGAAAGATGGTGAGGCTATGTAATAATCTGAGGAGAACAATGGACTGGGACAGATGACACAGGCCTTTGGGTTTTCAGGGTTTATTTGAACTTTAATGGTAAACCATTCAATGGCTTTATAAGAGAAATTGCATAGTTTTATTTAAGCCCTGAATATGGTTTATAGCACAGGGAACTAAGACTGGAGACTAGAGGTTAGGTCAGAAATCTGTGATAATGGCGAGAGCCAGTGAGCATGTTGCGAGGTAGCTCTTAGGAGAGACATGACTGAATTCTGGTTGCAATGTGAAGACAAAGCTGGGAATTAGCTCCTGGCTTAGGTACAAGCTAGGCAGGAAGTAAGGGAGTCAAAGATTTTTTTTCTGCATTGGGTGTCTCCACGATAATTATCAGAACCCAGGTGCCATGTCCTGGGATGCAAAAGAGAGCAAGACTGGTAGAATTAGTTTAACTTCTGTGGATTTAAGCTCGAGATGCCTATCAGACATTCAGCTTGAGAGCTGTGGTTCTCAAGTTCAGGGAAATATAGGATCAGCGAGGGAAATATGGGAAAGCTGCTGTTAAAAGCTAAGCAGTTGCAACAGACCTTCAGGAGCTAGAGATCACAGAAGTCAAACAACTGACCCCAGCTCCAGCAGTGAGAGAATGGAAAGAGTGTGGTAACATTGCCTTCTTCATCCTGGGAGCTGAGAAAGCATTCCCTGGGATACCCAGAGAATTTAGGGCAGAAATACCCTTCCTTACACCTTCTCTCTCTCCTTCCACCTTTTGACTCTTTCCTTTCTTTAGAGACAAGATCTCACTATATAGCTTAGACTAGTCTTGAATTTTCTATGTAGCTCAGGCTGGCCTCTCTCTTGTGATCCTCTGATGTTTCCTCCCAAGTGCTAGGATTATAGTTGTGAATCCCTAATCCTGACTGAGAAAATGACTTAAAAAGGTTGAACATGATTTAGTGGTTAAATGCTGCTAAGCCAAAAGTTAGATTAAGGCCAAAATCTGGAATTCTGTTAGATTTAGTAATGGTGAGCATCATTGGAGAACTCCATGAGGCACGTTTCTATTGGGTGGTAAGTCTGAAAGCTTGAATAAAATAGGTCCAAAGAACATGGGGATACATACATGGGGATACATGTGCATACACAGAAGATCTTGTAAAGTAGCAACAGAGAAATGCAGTAGCAATGACTCCATGAAGGGTCAAGAGGATCTTTGTATTTAATTAATCAATAGTGCAGAAGGTTTGAAAGATCCAATAAGATGGGGAAGGAATTATGATATGACAGAAGGGGGGTTAGTTGCAGAAACAAAGGGGAAAACATGATGAAAAGAACTTGAGAGACAATGGATCACTTGGTCTTTGATATGAGTAAAAGCATCATTCTTGTCTTGCATATAGACAAAGGATGAGGACTTTATACACCTGGCAATGGGAAAAGGTCAGGAAGCCAGTGATAAGGGTCTTTGCCAATGGAAAGTTCTTATGAGCGTGGAAGCTTTGACTGAGGCATTTGTATTGAATGAAATGTTTAGGCCACCCATTGGTGACAGAGGCATTGCACATTTATCTCAGATATTTCTAAGGGAAGGTAGCAGATTCTTAATTCTTATGTATTTATTTGAATATGTGTTTTTTTCTGCTGTGTATCTATAGAGTCCACAAGTGAATATTAGACAATTTCCTAAGTCACTCTCCATTGTAGGTCCTTATTTATTTTGAGACAGAGTCTCTTAATTAACCTTAATAATTTGGCTAAACTGGCTGGCCAATGAACATCAGGCATGATCCAGTTTCTATCTCACAAACACTATAATTCCAGGTGAACCCCACCACTCTTGATTTCCTTTCCAATGTGCTGAGGATCTAAACTCTATCCCTTAGATCTGTACAACAATCATTTCACTAACAACCCCTCAAAGCATAGCTTTGTGCACGTAATGAAACCAGCAGCAAATGCTAAAGCAAATTTTCTGCTGGTGTGGAATTGCAGGTGGGTCAGTAGGGATAAAAGGTTGCCATCTTTAAGGCTCTTGCATTCTAGCAAAGGAAGAGAGTGGATAGAAAGAGGAATAAATATTAAAACATTTTTCTGATGCCACATCATACAATGAAAAGAAAGCAGAGATCTGGCAGAGATCTTGAGCCCATTCTTATGGGATAAGAATGTGTTAGGTGGGGGCTGGTAGAGAAGGCTCAGTGGTTAAGAGCATTGACTGTTCTTCCAGAGGTCCTGAGTTCAATTCCCAACAACTACATGGTGGCTCACAACCATCTGTCATGGGATCTGATGCTCTCTTCTGGTATGTATGGTAGCTATAGTGTACTCATACAAATAAAATAAATAATTTTTTTTAAAAGAATGTGTTAGATATGAGGACTTGTACCTATTTCCTTGCACAAAGTTCAAGTCCAAGTGGATCAAGGACCTCCACATAAAACCAAATACACTGAATATAACAAAAGAGAAAGTGGGGAAGAGCCTCAAATACTCGGAAACAGAAGAAAACTTCTTGAACACAACACCAATGGTTTATACTTTAAAAGCAACAGTCAACAAATGGGACCTCATAAAATCGAAAAAGCTACTGTAAAGCAAGGGACACTATCAATAGGACAAAATGGCAACCCACAGACTGGGAAAAGATATTTACCATTCCTACATCCAATAGAGGGCTAATATCCAAATATACAAAGAACTCAAGTAGGCAGACTCCAGAAAACCAAATAACCCTATTAAAATGTGGAGTGCAGAACTAAATAGAGAATTCTCAACCAAGGAATCTCAAACGGCTGAGAAACACTTCAAGAAATGTTCAACATCCTTAGTCATCAGGGAAATGCAAGTCAAAACGACCCTGAGATTCCACTGCATACCAGTCAGAATGGCTAAGATAAAAAAAACGCAGGTGACAGCAGATGCTATTGAGGTTGTGGAGAAACACAGAATATGACACAGCTATGTCACCATCACAGTTGTGTGAGACACAGTTGTGTGAGGCAGGGGAAGCAAGGCAGAGGAGAGTCCTATTTCACAGCTGGAGAAACATGGATCAGAGATGTGGCGTGCCGCAACGTAAAAGAAAGATCCAGATACAGGTTTACCCCTATGTTTTACTGGGTGCTTTCTTTGAACCAGTAAAATCAGCATGAGATAAATAGACCTTACTTAGTGTTGCACTCAAAAATTGTCACTCCAAACAAAGCATTGGTAATAAATATACAGATGAATGTCTTAGATTGCAATCAGATCTAGGAAGATTAGATTTGTACTTTAAAAATATAAATATAGGTGCCATTAGCTTATGACTCTATAAACTATTGGAGGAGAGTATAAAACTGTAATTGATCATCTTTGGCTAACACCATGCAGCTACATGAGAAATTGTTTTTTAACGCTAAGTTTAAATAGACTTCACTTCACTATGGCCACTTTGTATTTTATAACTTAAATGTTAGTATTTGATGAAGGAAATCAATTTGTAAAATGAATAATTTTTTTAAAAATGGCACAAAGAGATTTTTCTAAATAGAGAAAATATTTTAAACTAATACTCTGTAAAACTTTCTCTTTGGAAACATGAGACCATTTGGGGAATATAAATCTACTGTTTGAGGTTTCTGGCTAAGCAAAGCCATGGATTCCTTGTTAACTAAATGCTAAAGCATTGGTATATATATATATATATATATATATATATATATATATATATATATATAAAATATATATATATATATATATATATATATATATATATATATATATAATTTCTTTAACATCCTCTTTCCTCCAGTTCTTAAACTAGATAACCCTGGATCTCAAAAGCCGTTTTGTCTTTTAAGCTTCTAAAATTTTAAGTCACTGCTCTTTTGTGCTCTAATTAGATGCAATAGATTTTTGAAGTTTATTCTCCAAACTTTCGCACAGTGGCCAAATGAAAGGAAATGTTAACAGTTAACGTGAAAAATGTAACTTTTCTAAAAAGGGGGTTGTACAGTAGCCCGTGCTGCTCTGTCCAGTCCAGGTTTGTAGATATAAGCTCCAGATTTCTAAATGCTTTGACAGATGTTAAAATGTACTGTTTCTGATGACAATGGAGAGAAATGAACCCATCGCTTGAACACAAGGCAAGCACAAAATGGCTTAATATATTGACTTTTATTTTGAGGTCTTTCACTTCGTGTAATCTTTTGCATAAACTTTGGGGAAGTCAGGTATCACGAGGAGTGTCTGAAATCTCTGTCTGAAAGCCTTTGTTCTTAACTGTCAGACAATATAAAAAATCAGCTGTGGTCTTTTCAGTGCTATCCAATTTCAAATGGCCTTTTATTCGCTCCTTTTATGACCAGTTGCTTGACAGCATATAGATATAGTTACTCTGAGAGATTGTTCCTGCATTGTCGCTGTCTGTTATGCAGTATCTACCACTTACAGATCTGAAGTGATTTTATTTAAAGTTTATTTTTATTTCTTGTAATTAAAACATACTGCTCCCAAACACTCTTTTGAAGTATACTTGGTAACCAGGGTTAGACATAACTAGATGTGTGGTGTGTGTTTGGTTGGGTTTTGTTGTTTATTTTGTTTGTTTTTGTTGCTTTTTTTGTTTCGCTTTTTAATAAAGATTTGACATTTGTTAGATATCAGATCTGTTACATACAAACTTAAAATTCTGATTTTATGTCACGTTTAGCACCTGAGAGTGAATTGTTGTTATAAATAACCTAAAAGTTTCAAATACAGTCATTCTAAACTAGATTATTTAATGCAAAACATATACTTTCTAAGGAAACATTCATTTCAACAGAGGTCATAGCCTTTAATCATTTTGTTGGCTCATATATCTATTTACTTAACTTAAGCAGTGGTGGAGACACACAGATACAAACACATTTCTGTTGTTTATTTACATTTACACATTTATATTTGATGCTTTCTATATGTATAGGTAAAAACATATTTTTATTGGATATGACATTATGTATCCCATATTTGGAGTGCACTGGGTTAAGATACCTAGGAGACAAAATTTCATTGTTTTTGACTTATTACATAGTATCAATTACTGTAAGAGAAAGTAGATTAGTGATACAATTGCCTAGGAATTGGAGGAAAGTGTAGGTTTAACACAAACCAAAATTTATATAAATGATCAAATTTAAAAAAAAGCAAATATGTTAAAGCCAAATGTCTAGACTGTTAGCTAGGTAGACAGTGACATTGAAGAAGGTTCCAGATAAACACAGTTGTATGTTTGAAATAAAAACAGTGGGCATGAGAGTCCCATGCAATTCTAAGGGATTACTTTTTTCCTTGTAAGAAAAACAGTACCCTGTGTCCAGATTTGTACAAAGAAAAACTAGTTCAGGGCTCAGACCTAGAGCTGATACATTTCAAGAAGGAACTGCCGCCTGCACTCATGAGCGGTGACAGATCTCTGTGAAATATAATCCTGATTAAAAATGCATGTGTGAAACCTCTTCGAAGAGAGGCCTGTGTCCACCAGCGTTTTCTCATGCTCCTGCATGTGAGCAGAAAGACTAATGTAGCCAGTCTGGTACTGTTCACCCCATCATTTGCTGGCTGGCTGACTTGTCTGAAAGGATCTCTTTCTACCGCTATGCGTTTGAGCTGCGTTGTTTTAAGTCACAGATACAAATGAATTTTTAAAATTCAGACACCCGATGTGCACATGTCTGAGCATATGCCTTTTCAAGTGAACACTCTCTCTCTCTCTCTCTCTCTCTCTCTCTCTCTCTCTCTCTC
>NC_034593.1:116875945-116886227 GCF_900095145.1 Mus pahari | reverse complement strand
ACACACACACACACACACACACACACACATGTACACATGATCTTTTTTATAAATATGTCTAGACCTCTCCTAAGCACTAAATGACAGAAATTAGTGATTTAGATAGACATCAATGTGGATAATATTTAGGCTTTTCTGCTACTAAATCCTGTGAGATTTAAAAAAAGAGGCATGCATACAACTACTCTGTGAAGGTTAACATCCCTGTTGCTGGAAATCTATCATTTCACAGTGGCAGTAATCAGCTATTGAGCAAGCATAGAAAAGTGTTTATAAACTAGTTCCATTCATTTGGGTCCAGGTTTGAGGGCACTCTGGTCTGAGGCTTCCATAATAGAAGGGAGATAAAACTGGCCTGTTAAAAACAAACAAAACAAAACAAAACAAAACAAAACAACCCAACTAATTGCATCATGGTTGTCATATGTTCCAATTATGACAACCGTTTGGGAGTTCCATCCACCAATCAGAGCTCAGAATGCTTAATCACAACCATGATCTGTGTCAGGACCTAAAAGATGGTTGCTTTGATATTTGTTGTCCCTCTTTAAAATGTAAGAAAAGACTTGGGAAAGAAATTGTTATAGTAATCCAGTGGAATGATAGTGTTACTATTTGTCTGTAATTACACACATCTTGCTAGATAGTCGTATAGTTTTGACACACTTACACAAATGCACAAACATACATTTAAGTTACAAAATATATAGGGCATGATTAACGGAGCTCCTTCTAAGAGTTCTGTGCTTTATAGTCAATTTGGCTTGCCGGATGCTCTAAAATATTGGTTTTTCAATGGCTATATTTTTACAAAAACACATTACACGTCTTTTACTAGATCTCTCTCTCTCCCTCCTTCCCCTTCTCTCCCTCTTTCTTTTTCTCTCCATTTCTTTCACTCTTTGCCTTTCTAGCCACTACCATTACATTTCATGGCTAGCATAATAATTGTGTTTTATTTTGTACCATTAAGAAAAATATAACATTTAGTTTTCTGAAGGATTCCTTAGTAAGAGCATCTTAATGTTATTTTCTCCAAACAAACATGCGACTTTCTGGATGGGCACACTATGAGTGTGTGTAGTCCTGTGGGCCTCTGGTGGCTCCCCTGTCTTCTTTATGCCTCCCCAGACCAGCACACTGCTCATATGTGTTCATCTGCAGTTCTTCCCAGGAAGGACTGACAACTGACTTAAAGCACGGTTCATGTGAGAACATAACATTGTTTTTCCTTAATCATGACAAGTATTCGAGATTTTAATAATTCGTGATCTTATGAGGCAAAGGAAGAGGAATTAATTTTTAAGGCCTACCAACTATTACAAAAAGCCTATTGTCCATTTTAAGTTGTTTCTTGTCTTTTGCTTTGTCAGTGAAAACACGGTGAACTCAGACAGCACAATCATGTTTTGAATTGGGATGCTAAGAGACATGTAGCCAGAGGGGATGAGCAACATTGCTTGCCATAACCTAAATTTGAGACTTAAACTTATTTTGTCTTAACGTTTTATGACTTTCCTTAATATTTGTCTGCATTTACAAAAGGAAAAAATCCCCACCTTTTCTTGCTTGCTGTGGACTTATTCCTATACAATGATTTCTTTAAAATGCACGCCTAAAGTGAAATATTTATTATTTATTATGTTTTTCCTAACAGCATGATTGTTCCTGAGGATAATAGTATATGTAGTTTAATCACAATCTATTGAACATGAAAGGGTAGATGTGATTCTACAACAAAGTACGCTGCAGGTACAAGCCAATGCATAACAATTATCATAACTGAGATGAACACCAATCACAGAAAGGTTTCTAAAACCTTTAAGACCTTGAATATTTTCCCTAATCTCCTGGTGTCTTTTAACAAGGGAAACTATTTTTTTATTATTATTATAAAACTGTCAATAGCCTTTCTTTGAAATTCTTAGGGGTCCGAGTTAATGAGAATATCTGCCTTTTGTGTTTTTAACAATACACAGAGCTTTTTCATTTTTCTTTTCCTGGAATGGGCACACATATAAAAACACCCACAGCAAAACTGGCCAAAGGATAGCTGATGATTGCTTTCTTATAAAAAAATAAAAAAGAAAAAGAAAAGAAAAGAAAAGAAAGAGAGAGAGAGAGAGAGAGAGAGAGAGAGAGAGAGAGAGAGAGAGAAAAGAAAAGAAACAAAGCCCTGTGACCCTCCAGGCCCAAGGCTGACTCCACACAAGGAGAGCCATGTGCGCCTTCACTGTGCCCTCACTGTTGATATCTTCTTATTAATGGAAGCCTGGATATGAGTATACAGAAGTCTAATACAAGCCCATCCTTCTGTATATTTTACTTTGTTTGCAATTAATTCTCCTGCTATATTACATCTACTTTAATATATGTTTTCATACAAATTCTAGGGAGAGTACTGCTTCTAATTTATCTCCCATCTTTCAGTTAATTTAAGTGGGGGTTTAATTCCAGTGATCTCCTTTCTTAGTAACAAATACACACAGTGAATGTTCTGAGATTTATTCATGAACCAGAATTCAGAAATAGAGTCTTATTACTCCCTTTCATTTAAAATTAATTACAAATTCTTAACTTAAAAATTCACAATGAGGGCAATGGTCTCAGATTGCTATTTAGTTCATTCTTGTTATTTAAAAACATTAAGTAACTGATATTAATATCAATATTTTGAACTATCTATAATAAATGGTTCTTTAATATTTATGGTTTAAAATTGCTTTATGTGTCCAAATGTAAAAATTCAAATTTATTTTTGAGGTAGGAAAATTAAAGTTATGTACTATATTTTAATAAAATATTTTATGACATTAATTATGGCCATTATAATATTTATGTACATGTCAATGCAGTAGCTCTTAGTTATAATTTCAAAATAAAACTTCGGGTAAAACTCATTGAACAGATTAACTGACCAGAATTGTTATAGAATGTCAGATAGTCAAAATCACAAATTTCTTCCCCTTGTAAAAAGATCAACTGCAGGGTTATGAGAAAGAAGACTAAGAGTTTGTGAAAACCCAACCATCAAAAAATTTAAAAAAAAAAATCAAGCAAATGTGTTTAGGAAACAAGAAGTCGGAGGTTTAAGTCAAGTCTAGATCAATAGAAACAATAAACTTCCAAATCATAAGCCAGATGGTGATAGAGAGATTAGAAGAGGCAAGGAACTAGAAAAACCCCCAGGAGCTGAAAAGGTTTTGTGTTATTAGTGCTGATAACCACACACGTGCTTCATTTTAAAGCCTAATAAAGCCTGATAATGATAATACCGTGATCATTGTTACCGGAGGCTCCTTTGGCAGTGGTACCTGGGCAGAGAAGGTAGCGTCCTTCCCAGCTATGGCTTTTAGACAATCTGTGACTCTGTGTGCTTCTGAGAAAGAGTTTGTGATTTCCTTTTGCTTATTATTCCCTTCAGAAAGCAGCATGCAAAACCATTCATAGAAGAATGCAAATTCTGAGTCTCCCGCCTGACCACCCTCGCTGCTGTACCTCCCATGCAAAGAAGGTGCGGGCCTTGAGAGGTGTCTGGTGGCCGCTGTTAGAACAAGGAACTTAGAGTCCCAAGCAATGTTTCTTAGCATTATCACACAGGTATACAGATGGTAACACCACCCCTGGCCTGGAGCCCTCAGTTAAATCATCAGTTTGTTAACTGCTGTTTGCAAGGTAAACCCTCCCCCTGGAATGAACTTCTTTAAAGCAAAATGAAATAAAATAAAGGTAAGTAAAAGTAAATAGATTTTCCTATTGAAAGTTATTACTTCAGGAATGAAGAAGATGGGTATTGATCGGCACCTTGCTTTGCGATTACAGGCAGGCCCACGTAGGTGGCTAAGACACTTTATTCTAAGCAAACAGCCATTTTCTCTTCTGACATGGGATTCCAGTGAGAATTGAAAAAAGTAAAAGGTTTGTAAAAACATTTTTCTGTCCTTCTTACAGGGACAATTTATGTTGAAGTAATATTTTCTGGGATACTCACACCTGTTATTGATTTATTTCTTCTTTCTCGTGAACAATCTGTTTTATAATGCCGTCACCCTTGTATACTGCTCCTAGGCAGTCATTTAGAAATAATTTTCATTGCAACAATGTCCCAAGGGGATCCAAATATTAAAAGCATATGAAGAAAATAGTAAGCATGTGTCTACCTCTGCGAGCTTTCTTTGGGACATAGTGACAGTTACAATGTTTGTTTTTAGCACTAATAAAGGCACCTCATGATGAGCTATTGTCAAAACACTGGGAATGGAATTCTAAACACAGGAAGCCCCCAGAGTTCATGGTCAAATAACCCTCTGAAATGACCTTGCAAAACCACGGGCTGGAAAAACAGAAGAGTATGTATGCATGGTGCAAATCTCTCGCTAACACGGGTTTATTATTATCAAAGGAGGTTATCAGTGCTTATAAGAAACGGAAGCACTTTCTAAAACCAGTGAGCACCTTTGAGATGTGTACTATGCATTCAGTCACCAGTACATGTACAAACATCCACTTTCTCGTGGGTTCACCTATGCAGCACACAGTTATTTTCCTCTTTAAGAAAAAGTCAGTGTAGCTGTGATATTTCTTCAGTTCGTTCATGGTTTATGGGTAAAGGACTAGCGTTTGACCTTCCTTCGCCTTGTTGACTTCAACCAATTACTTTAGAATAATTTTTCTGCTTCACTTTTTAATCACATTCTTTGACATTTTCGAGAATAATATTTGACAGCTATGAACATCTGCAAAAGTTATTGTTATCATAACTTGAGCTCAATGGAACTGATGGTCTGAAGATCATATTGCACTGCAGAGGAGCACACTAAACATAAAAGTTTGCTTTTTTAATTTTTTTTAGTAAAAAAAATACTTAATTTGCTTTTTATCACAGGCACATTTGGCTTTTTGTAAAAAAAAATAATAATAATGAAAAGAGACTCCTGAAAGTGGAAAACACATTTTCATTTCACACAAGGGCTAACCTCAAAATAGTTGCTTTTTTTTTAAATTTTGGAATTTTGTGTATTATTGCTAGTTTTCTTTTTCCACATATGTATATAGTTTTTTAAATGCTTAAACAAACAAACAAAATCTTTGGATACATTCTTACAAACCAGCTCCATCTATCCTAGGTTTGTAAGTAATTTTTGATGAAAGTATCTCATTTTAGTATCCTGATTTCTTATTCAGCGTGCACCCGGGAAACTAGTGTATCTCTCTCTCCTAAAGAAAAGCAATAAAGATAGAAAATGCAGTTAGTCATTTATGTGCACATAACAATAGAAATCACAAAGATTAAGGGGAATCATTTTGGGGAGCCCCACAATTTTGCAACCAAAAGCACTTAAATAATTACCTTTTTAAACAACGTTTGTTGACTATGCAGAAGGATAAAAGGTAATCTTACTTGTTTTAAATGGCATAAAGCAACCAAATGCCATTAACAGAGTGTTACATTTCTTATTTCACTAAGATTGTTGAAGCTTACCAGAAAGAGATAAAAAATTTATAAATTCAGGCACACTGGCTAGTAATATCCCAAACCATTGTCAGTGGGCTCCTACTTTCTCCAGCCAAAATATGTGGAAGCATGCATGGATTGTACTAGATTAGTGAGAGGGGCTTGTTTCCGTGGCATTAGCCAGGTATCTTAGCAACAAGAGCATACCAGATTCTAGCAGTGCTCTGTGGTGGTGCATGTAATATCCTGGACATAATCTGTCTTTTAATTTTCTTTGGATTGTAGTGATATTACAGATACATGTGTTCAGTTATAGATCTTTATTTAATAAGAAGAATGCCTTAACTGAAGATTTGTACTATGTCAGGAGTGGGCAACTCACAATAATGTTGCTGGCGTTTTAGCCCAGGTACTGCCTTGTCTCACATTGCAGATTGACAGGAAAACTTACTCCCTTCATTAAGATGTGCCTCATAGTTCATATCTTTATGCTGTGGAGGTGGGGATGCCTCTGGAATTCATAATACCGAGAACGTTATTTAATGTCAGATAGAATGCAAATTGCTCGTACAATTGAAATGTCATCTAAAACATGCCACCGTATGCAACACCACTTTATTATAAGTCACTGAGAGCAATATCTTAAATTTGGAATTGCACTAATCCTTCATCTGCTTTGTTTACCTTTCATCTATAATAGAGATGTCGAATTTCCTCCAAACTGGATTTGCATGTTTTAACTGTTTGCTCACGGAGCGGAGGATGTGTGGGAGGACCATATAGGGGAACTGCCTTTGATTTTCTTGTCTTTTTGTTGTTTGTTTAATGCAAATTAACAGCAAAAGATAGCTTCCAAATATGAGACAAAATGCCATGTCAACCCTTTTGGGGAAATAAGCTGCAGCTTACGGAAGAACATTTGATTATTTAAAGGGCAAACTATAATACAAATAGGACGATGGTTTATTGGTAATTGATTTTCTTGGTAATTTAGTTTCATGGGATATTTTTCTCACATTTAATTGGAACAATAAAGATTTCCTAAGATTCACTTTGATCACAGTGAAACTACATGTAAGCTTTTAACACTTTCCCCTCCTTGCTTGGAGAAAATGTCCAGAACGATTGCGTTCCCAGACAAAGCTATCCTGACGTCAAAATAGATCTTGCTTATGCACAGGGATTCTTAAGCTTGGCTTCTATGTTTTCATCCATGATGGTGGCTTGTCCCTTATAGATCATCGTTCAGTACTGAGGCTGACCCAGGACACTTCCCTAATCTCTATACTACAGGGAATTGCATAAAGCATTCATTACAGAGAGGGGAGTGGGGCCAAGGCGGCAGTGGAGGAAGAAGAGACCTTGAGCCTTTACCCCTTCCTTTGGTGGCTTCACTCAGTGTCCCCACCCCCTATGCATCAGCCTCTGAAACCCATCTCAGCGCTCAAGGAGCACTAGGTAGTTTTGGATGGGCTTCTTGGAGATGGCATTTTGCTTACAAAGTATATTTATCATTAATAGAACACTCTAAATCTCAATGTCGACTAGTAGAGTTAGGAACGAACTCTACCTCAGGCTCTCTCTCTCTCTCTCTCTCTCTCTCTCTCTCTCTCTCTCTCTCTCCCAAACTAGCCATAAACTCATGGGTCTCCTTTCCTCTGTCTCCTGAGTTTTAGGTTTAAAGGGGTGCCTCCATGCCCAGATGATGCATTTTTTTTTTTTTTTTTTTTTTTTACCAGAACACAAGAATCACAAGTTCAATTCTTTTGGAGGGTTTTATATATTTCTATTATTTCTATTTCTATAATTTAAAAAATTTTGATTTATGAAACTATGCCTGAATCTTTAAAAAGTGACATAATACAGTGACTTTAAAATAGCAATTATCATAATTCTTGAACACTCATTATGGTTTTAAAGGCTTACAGAATTCTTTAGAAGAGTTTCTTAAAGGGACGCTTGAAAACGTCACATCTTAGAATCACTTAGTGTATGGAAATTTGGAATTCTTGTCTTTTAGCTTAGATTCACTGTAGAAAATTTACTGCAGGTCTTTTCCTTCTGGTGCAGTAGAGTTTGGAAACTACAAACTTGACATAGTTAATAGCAGCTAACACATAGCTTAATTATCATAATAAAGGTTAATGTTGGTAATGTCATATATTATAGCATATATAAACTCACATATTATAGTCACAAGTAATTCTTGTGTTTGTAATATTATATTTATGTATGTGTGCATGTATATATATATTCTATGATTTTTATGGAAACCACTTTTGAGACACTGAACTTAGAAACATCTATTAACTCAAGTCAAAAAATAATGTAGTTTGTCATGAGGGGGCATTTCACCTAGGTCTTTTTGGTAAGAATATCGAATGGAAGTTTCACAGTATCTTTAAAAATATGTATTTATTATTTTTATTCATGTACATGTACACCAGATATAGGCAGCTGTCCAGAGGGTGCAGTGCCTCTTCTGGAACTTGAGTTACACATGGTTGTGAAATTCACGCTGTGAACCGAACCTAGGTCTTCTGCAGGTGCGATCTGCGCCCTTAACCTTTGTGCTATCTCTTCACTTCTCACAATAGATTTTAAATCACATGACAGGGCCTGCAGAGATGCTCAGTAGTAAAGCATCTTGTTCTTGCAGAGAATCCAGGTAACGTTCTAAGGACCCACAGCAGGCATCTCACTACTGTGTGTAACTTTAGTACCAAGAGAATCAACATCCTCTTCTGGTCTCAGGCCCCTCCAGGCTTGCATGTTATTTGTATGCAAAGATACAGTGGCTTTCTCTGGGTACAGGACATATGCTCTGAC
Source organism: Mus pahari (assembly GCF_900095145.1). Classification (NCBI taxonomy): domain Eukaryota; kingdom Metazoa; phylum Chordata; class Mammalia; order Rodentia; family Muridae; genus Mus; species Mus pahari. The sequence continues at coordinate 116,877,943 of NC_034593.1, read as the reverse complement.
TTCTAGTCAGCTCTGTGTACGTGCCGCTGGAAAGTAGATTCAGTTTAAAAAATAGGCTATGATGAATTGTAAAAGTCCACTTTAAGACAACAAGCCAGATTAGTCAACATCCAGTTGACTAATTTCACACCCTTCTTGCCTAATGAAATGAGAAGATATGAAAGTAAAGAAAGATGGTTGGTTTGATCAATAAAACTGGGAGAAAGGAAAAGACAAAATAGAATTTTTATGTGAGAAAAATCAAGACCCCCCCCATGTCTCCCTTGAGGAAGGATTTTCAGACTTTATTTAAATTGATGACCCACACAACACAGAATATGGATCTTTATGCATTTGGATGTCACAGTAAGTTGAGCTTGTGATCTTGAAAACGAGGCAGGCTCATCCTCTTGTTTCTTTCTAACTGATGCCTCTCCTAGAGAGAGCTGACCTCAGAGATGCAGTACCATGAGCTTATATTCACAGTGAGCAGAGGGATAGAGATTCTTGGCATTCTGGAGCTGATCCCAAGGAGAGTGGCAGCAGTTTAACTTAAGACATATTTTATTCTTGAGATTATAATTACACAATCACTTCCCTTTCTTTCTTCCCTCTAGAGCTGATCATATACTCCTTTTTGCTCACTTTCAAATTCATAGCCTCTTTATTTTTTGATCATACAATTTGATTAGTTTGTGTGTTACTGGTATGTATCTCTTTTCCAGGGCTAATCATTTGATATGAGATAATCAATTGTTTTTCCCACTCACAATATTCCTTGGTTGCCTGTACTTCATCTTCCAGGGTTGAAACCTCCTGAACTACCCCTATCCTATTTCACATGAGTATACCTATTGCTGCTCTCCTTGTTCAGTTCATATTTAGTCTTATTGGTGAGACTTTAGGGATGTAACTTTTTTGGGGGGGGAGGGGCGGGTAGAATAAATTGCCTTTTTAAAAGATTTTTTATTAGATATTTTCTTCATTTACATTTCAAATGCCATCCCAAAAGTCCCCTATACCCTCCCCACCCTGCTCCCCCTACCCACTCACTCCCACTTCTTGACCCTGGCGTTCCCCTGTACTGGGTCATATAAAGTTTGCTAAACCAAGGGGCCTCTCTTCCAAATGATGGCTAGCTAGGCCATCTTCTGCTACATATGCAGCTAGAGACACAAGCTCTGGGGGCAGGGGGGTACTGGTTAGTTCATATTGTTGTTCCACCTATAGGGTTGCAGACCCCTTCAGCTCCTCATTCTGAGTGAGGTAACCCAATCACAAAAGAAGTCACTTGATATGCACTCACTGATAAGTGGATATTAGCCCAGAAACCTAGAATATCCAAGATACAATTTCCAAAACACAAGAAAATCAAGAAGGAAGACCAACGTGTGGATACTTCATTCCTCCTTAAAATAGGGAATAAAATATCCATGAAAGAAGTTACACAGACAAAGTTTGGAGCTAAGACGAAAGGATGGACCATCCACAGACTGCCCCACCCGGGGATCTATCCTATAATCTGCCACTAAACGCAGACACTATTGCATATGCCAGTAAGATTTTGCTGAAAGGACCCTGATATAACTGTCTCCTGTGAGGCTTTGTCAGTGTCTGACAAATACAGAAGTGGATGCTCAGTCATCTATAGGATGGAACACAGGGCCCCCAATGGAGGGGTGTAACTTCTGAGATTCCTAGGAGACACAATCTCACAGCAAACTCCCAGTTCTTCTGACTCTTACAGTCCACTTCAACTTCCACAAAGACCCCTGAACCTTGGGTCTGTAGCTTGTCTTATAGATATATCAACTGGGACTGGGTTCCACAATTTGCATTTCAGTTTATTTTACTTTTTTTTTTTTTTTTTTTTTTTAATGTTCTCTGTTGCTAAGAAGACATTCGTAAGGAATGACATTTGAATTTATCTGTGGTATAAGGACAAACATTTAGAATGCAGTTGGGGATTATGCTGGCTTGGTAAAGTGGTGGCTGTGGGTTCTTCTCCAAGGTCCATGT
>NC_034593.1:116847757-116875919 GCF_900095145.1 Mus pahari | reverse complement strand
AACTGGGACTGGGTTCCACAATTTGCATTTCAGTTTATTATTTTTTTTTTTTTTTTTTTTTTTGTAATGGTCTCTGTTGCAAAGAAGACATTCCCAAGGAATGACAACTACACTTATCTGTGGTATAAGGACAAACATTTAGAATGCAGTTGGGGATTATGCTGGCTTGGTAAAGTGGTGGCTGTGGGTTCTTCTCCAAGGTCCATGTCTTCACTAGCCCAATTTTAAGGTCAGATGAGCTGAGGAGGAGAGATTGGAGAATTTGAAGAGGAATGAACACATCCAACCAAGATGCCTATGCTCCATCCAATCATGGGTGAAGTCAGAATTAAACGTAAACAAGTATCTCATGCTTCCCCCTCATGTATGGAATCTAGATTTTTTTTTTTTAAAGCAGAGAAAAATAAAACAAAACATGGAAGTAGAAAGAATACTGGGTGGGAGGGGAGAGAGCAGTTATAGGGGGAAAGAGACCATAAAGGGTGGCAGGGAATAAATAGGATCAGAGTAGGTTGTTCACACATACTAAAATACTACGAGGAAACACACTCTTTCGTACATTTACTATATGCTAATAAACTTGGAAGATTAAAGCTATCTGTATGCATCTGGATCCACGATGCTGTGGTTTTATTTTTAAAACTGGGCTATACTGTTCTACTTTCTTACAAATTTGGTTGGTCTTGGGGGCACTATTGCTCAGGATAGCGCCAGGCTCAGAGAAGGCTGCCTTCTGATGGCAGTGCTGCCTTTTTTGTTACTCTCCAATAAGGGTAGGACAAGAAAGCTGATGTAAGAGAGAGGGAGTCAGTAAGCAAGTACCACCTGATGGGAAGTGTTCGCATGAATTTGGCTAATGTTACCGTAGTTTTTCCTGCCTAATGTGAACGCTGCGTTTTCACAAGGTTGTGTGCTGGAGCATGGGGATCTATGACACAGCATGACACAAGGCATATGATATGTATCATTTCAGAGGCAGCTGATGCTGGAGAAAGCTGCTTTCATGTGTGTTTAGTATTCTGCAGAGCCGTGCGGTCCTTTCTAGCTTACAGTTCTTTTCATGTGTTGTAGGAGAAAGGAATAATTACAAAATTAGCAACAATCAGGCACTGGACAATTCACATTAGTTCTGTTACTGGACAACTGAGAAGATAAAATTGACTATTGAAAATTTCTGAAGGATGCTGAGTATCTTCTTTGATCCATGGACTTTGCCACATTTTGACTTGACTCATAGCTTCCAATTTTTCCACAACCCATAGAGAAAGGGATTTGTCACCTCTTAAAGATGAGAAAACAAGGATAAATAGCTTTAATAAAATAGCCCATAACGATAATAATGAAATCATTTTCCCCAAATAAGTATTAGAGATAAATTCCTTATAAACAAAAATAAGATTGATTATAATAACTACCAATTTAAGTTAGTAAAGGCTTTAATTTTTTAGTATCTATTATGCTTTTAGAAGTACAAGGCTCCCTGGTACTAAAGGCAGAGGAGGCTCAAATTCCTTCTATAAAATGGCATAGTATTTGCATGTAACCTATTCAAAGGAATCTCCCACAATAATATAACAATATAATCTAAATGATTGCCAAAGTGCATATATAATAGAAGATAAATCAGAAGGATAGTTCATACATGGTTAATATAGATGTAATCAACATAGGACCTAGCAGGGAAAGTGAGGGTGAGAAATATTCAAATAAACAGAGCTATATGAAATTGAAATGCCAAGAGCCAGGTACATACATACATATACGCAAATGGATTACTGCTTGGCATGTGGTAAATTTAAGAATTAGTTTTTTGGAATTTTCTTTTGATATACTTTCAGTCTACGATTTCTTGTATGAGAAGATGCGGAAACATCAGACAGGGAGAGCCAAAAATGTAGAACAATGCAAAACACTAGCTATGAACTTTCTATGGCTAAAAACACAATATACATTATAAAAAATGTAAGCTTATGGAAGCCAAAAGAGGTAGATACTGTCATTGCTCTCATTTTCATAGGGAACTAAAAAGAGGCCCTGAAAGATCAAGTTTCTTCTTTAAGTCACAAATCTACTACGGGTGGAATCAAGCCTCAAAATTACACAGTCACTTTTCAGAATACATGTTCTCCATCACTCACTGAGCCAAGATAAAAGGTGAGTTAAGACTTTATTCTGTCTCCTACATCCAAGCTACTGTTATCAGTGTACCCATAGAACACTCATTCCAACAGCAAGAAATTATAATTAAACCACATAAAATAAGGACAGAAATATTGGTACAAACAAGTACTTTGAGCTGTTTCTCTCTTTGTGATTTTAAACTTTTCATGAACTGTACCTGCGTATCTGTGTAGAGTAATAAATTAAGTAGACTACAGAAAATTGCACTACAGGCATTTTTTTTTTTTTTTTGGTGTGGTTCTATTACTTAACCAGGAAGTAATTGCAAAGAAAGCAGTTGTCTGTCAAAACATACAGAATTGAGTAAGTTAGCTTGCCTCTACTAGCAGTGGGCAGTAATGAATCTTTGGTCAGCTTGAAAATTATTTCAGTCTGTGCAGAACCATGGAGTTTCTACATGATGATCTTTATTTTAATCTGACATTGCTTTTTCATTTATAAGTACTGGTCTCTCCTGTGGTTTTGAATATTTACTAACGATGTAAGACAACAGCCGAAGACTAGAAGTTTTCTTTTAATCTTACTATATTTATTATTATTCTATGGTAAAAGTATGCCATCACTTTTATGATGTCATCTTAAATTTGAATAAACTTAGACACTATTTAAAAAACTCTGGGTAATAAAAAAAAAAACTAAAGAAGTTTGACATTAAAAAGGATGCCTGTAATGACAGTTCTTCTGTGGTTTTTTTTTTGTTTTTTTTTGTTTTTGTTTTTTTGTTTTGTTTTTGTAGCAGTCTGAAGTGAATTGAGTAGTAATTAAGGTCATATCCTAATCACTTGCCTTTTCCTGTTTATTAGCCTTGGGAAGAAACATATTGTTAGCATCATCTTTAATTCATATGAACAATTATTCCCTTCCCATTCCACCCGAGACCTCAAACTATGAATGGAGAAGGCAAGTTTAGATCATAGATTGCATTCTGAAGGCATTTCTACATGGGAACATTGAACAATACTATTAAAAGTCCAGTGTTCAGGGCCTTCTGGAATCTTCTTCCCTAGAAGGAACTTGTACCCCTTGGCAGCTGATCCCAGGACCTGCTATAACCAGCTAGTAGATAAGCTGCCTAGACCAGCCCATTTGAAAAGAAAATAACAGAAAACAAAATACTCAACCAGCTAGCCTGAACTGCTCCCCTGGAGGGTATTCTATGGAAAGTTGGGAAAGATCATGTAGAATAGCTCTCACTTGTTAGGCCGGAGCAAATACTTACTGCCTCTGAACAGAAAGGTATAAGCAAGGACTCGTTTTGTAAAAAAAAAAAAAAAACAACAACAAACAAACAAACAAAAAACCCAAAACCAAACCAAAACAAAAAACACAAATCCTGAAAATAAAAAACATCAGTGGCATAAGATCAGCTTCCCACACTCTACTTAGCCAGAGCTAGCCCCTCAAACACAGCTTCCATAATTGTCATAATCGTACAGCAAATTGTTTCTGGGAGACAAAGGAGGAATTTGAGAGATCTCCCTCTTTTATTCTTGAGACTCCCTCTGAATTACAAAGTGCCCAAAGCATCCAAACCCTAAAGCCATGGACTCTTCTATCCAAAACCTACACCTCTGCTTTCCATTCTCAGTGTGAAGAGGCCATTTCCCAGTGCGACTGGCAAAGGGTTTGTGATATCGGTAGAGGCAACACAAGAAAAGTGCCCAAATCGGTACTGGTTCAGCTTCCACTTTTTATGAAGATAGAGCATTTTTGTATAAGTTCACTTTGTATACTTCTGACCTGACGAATTGCTTAAATCTGTCAGTGGTCTGAGAATGAGTCTCAGGCCAGTGTTATTTTTAATTTTAACCATCGCAAGATGATAGTTTGTGAGTATTTAGTATGTATGTGTCTATAGATCTGTGTCTATGGGTGATCACATTGTCCTTACTATCCCCCAGCCTTATTTTTTGAGACATAGTCACCTGATAGCCTAGAACACATCAGTTCAGGTAGGCTGGTAAAGCAACAAACGATATGCTACATAAGGATCCACCTATCTATGTTACACAGCTCCCTTGTGAGTTAGGAAATGTAAACCCAGTCCTTGTGCTTCTATGACAGGCACGTAATGACTGAGCCAGCTCTTCAGCTCCTTAAATATTATTCTTGAAAAAATTACTAGTAGTGCTCGGCGTGGTGGCACACGCTTTTAATCCCAGCACTTGGGAGACAGAGGCAGGCAGATTTCTGAGTTCGAGGCCAGCCTGGTCTACAGTGTGAGTTCCAGGACAGCCAGGGTTACACAGAGAAACCCTGTCTCAAGAAGAATGAAGACCAAAATGTGGACACTTTGCCCCTTCTTAGAACTGGAAAGTAAACACCCATTGAAAGAGTTACAGAGACAAAGTTTGGAGCTGAGACGAAAGGATGGACCATCCAGAAACTGCCCCACCCAGGGGTCCATCACACAATCAGCCACCAAACCCAGGCACTATTGCATATACCAGCAAGATTTTGCTAAAAGGACCCTGATATAGCTGTCTCTTGTGTGGCTATGCCAGTGCCTGGCAAACACAGAAGTGGATGCTCACAATCAGCTATCGGATGGAACACAGGGCCCCCAATAGAGGAGCTAGAGAAAGTACCCAAGGAGCTGAAGGGGTCTGCAACCCTATAGGTGGAACAACAATATGAACCAACCAGTACCCCCAGAGCTCGTGTCTCTAGCTACATATGTAGCAGAAGATGGCCTAGTCAGTCATCATTGGGACGAGAGGCCCCTTGGTCTTGTAAACTTTATATGCCCCAGTACAGGGGAACAACAGGGCCAAGAAGTGGGAGTGGGTGGGTATGGGAGCAGAAGGGGCGAGGATATAGGGGACTTTGGGGATAGCATTTGAAATGTAAATGACGTAAATACCTAATAAAAAATTGGAAAAAAATGAAAATAGAAAAGATACATATATCCTGAAAAAAGAAAAAGAAAAAAGGAAAAAAGAGTTCCTGTGTGCCTCCCCACTGCCAAATCCTCCATTTGTGGTGATATCTATAATGTTGTAGCTTGGAAATAAACCCTCTAGAACATTCACTAGGCTGAACTCTGAATGGACTTGTAATGTGAGTGAAAAACCAACTTCTAGTTTGAGCCTTTAAAGTTTGTTGGTATTGTACCAATGTTCAAACTGAGCTGACACACACTATTAAGTGACAGGACAACCTATACAAAGGTTCTCAACCAGCAGGTCACAACCCATTGGGGGGAATCAAGTAATTCTTTGTTGGGGTCACATATCAGATATCTTGCATAACAGATATTTACATTACAGTTCAAAACAGTAACAAACTCCTGTTATGAAGTACCAACAAAATAATTTTATTTTTTTGTCATTTATTCATTTATTTACACTCCAACCAAAGCTTCATGATGCAAGGTTCAACTGTCATTGCTAAGTTTTTATCTCACTTATAGACAGGCAGATTTTGACACACATGATGACTAGCAGACCTGAAATTCACTCGATCTCCAGGATATTGCTCCCCACTCATTCCAATAGATGTTTCTTCTCAGCGTGCTCTTCTCTCCCTCCAAAGCATCACATAGAAATGCTCTGGAACCAAGTGTGTGTGCTCTGGAACCAAGTGTCTTCCCTGCTCACACTCAGTAGTAGCAAAGTCACCGGAGCCTTAGCTCTGACTGCCATTTAGACATTATTGCTAGAATCATTGTCATCAAATTCCATGTGCTCAGTCACTGTCGAAGCTGGATGTGTGATACAAACTAGAAATTGAGCTCACCCGAATGCACACTGACCACCTTGCTGTTGCCAGGAATCCGATGCCCCTCTCACTGGCTCCACTTCTCATAGTCTTGCTCAATGGCATCATTTTCACTCGAATATTTAAAAACCAAGCTATTACCTTTCTCCTTTCCATCCCCACGTCCTTGTCTACTTGCTACTGAACCCAGAAATAGCCCATTTAAATGAAAGTTTTAGGCTTTTTCAGTTCCACACTTCTCTGTTTGTTTCTCCTCATCCTTATCATTTTCCTATTTTCTTTATAATTCTTGAGATCTCTCAAATGTATTTATTGTTTCATCTGAACACATCCACTCAAGCAAACTTGAATAATTTACTTTTGATAGCACCACATTTTTGTTTGGGGCCTATAATATTTTTGAATGTCTATAATGGGATTAATTATCAGTGTTTAAAACATTTCTTTTGGACTTTTCTGCTTAAAAATATTCTGTTAACTTATCTAGATATTTATATTTTCTTATTTTCTCCTTACTTATTTTGAAAACTTTTGGTTACCTGTTTATACTTAAGAAAGTACTATTGTTGTCCTGAGTTCATTTTCTCCTCCATTGATAAATAGGTGTGCCTCATGAACTTTTGAGTAGGATCCTTGAGATGAGTCAGAGAGTGTTTGTGAACTGGTGTGCTTGAGTTGAACTTGAGTGATCAGAAAGCACTTGCACGTCTTAGGTCCCCAAATGAGAACTTTTGAAATTACAATTTATGGTAGAAACCATGATAAAACCAAACGTAGATAAGCCCTTTAGAGAATTCTTTAGGGAATCCCGAGGTATGTACTGAGTGCTCAGCTTCTGCCATCCAGGACCACCACCTGGTGAGCTGTAGCAGAGGCAGAAGTTAATTTAGCATCTCTGTCTCCATTCTCCTCTTTGTACTTGGCATAACTTCATTAGCATCACTAATAGTGTATCCTGTGTTCAGTATCCCTCATGGGTTTTCTGCAGTCCATCTGTGTTCAGAATCTCATCAGTAGTCTTTGATCTGCTCACGACCCTCTTTCCCTTTGTCTTCTGCAGTCTAACTAGGATATTTGTATTTGTCTTCTTTTCTGGTTCTACAGCATGAAAAAACTGCAAATTTGATAAAAGAGCTCTACATGCTAGTCTAGTGTGGTGTTGGTGTTAAACGAAGCTGTATCTTTCTTTGTGAGTTTTCTATTTAGGAGAGCACGGTATGATTCCCTTGGGTTTCCCTCTACAGAGAGACTACTTATTTCACCCACCTAAAGTACAAGGGCAATGTTACTTGTTATCTATTTAAACTTCAGTTTCCTCTGCTATGTTTAGTAGTGAAACTTTTAGGAAGATGAGTTGGATGGACAGGAACAACTCAGTATTTCCTGGCCCAAGTCTCACATCAGCATCTGTCCATGCCCTGCACACCCCTACTCTCTGCTTCCTGTCTTCCTCCACTCTGGAGGTCCAGCACCTTGATCTCCATCTTCTTAAAATTCTTGCCACCCTTCAAAGCTTGCCTATTCAGCAGCTTGGGGTCTCCAAGTTTTTCTTCATGAAACTCATCAATAAAAATTTGGGCTATTCAATCTTAAAATAGCATTTTTGTATATTTATAGTTATCACATTCATTCTGTGTTAGTATGTTTATTATAAATCATGAGTTAAATACCAAAGGAAAATGTTGGCTTATGATCATGTACATTAAACTGTATGCTCATGTGCAAGCATAAATTAATTGTTCATAACTTTATTTAAAATAAAAAGCCTGAAGCACACACAAAGATCTCAGTAGCAGATGAAAAGCCAGTCATAAGGGTGAAATAATATACTGCTTATTATTAAAATGGAAATACAAATTACTTTGTTGGGGTAAAAAGAAAACTTAAGTTTTATTCAAAGGAATACTGAAAATAAATATTTTGCAAATTGTAAACAACCACTTAGAGTGTAATTTAGACATGAAATCTCAGAATCTATACAATATATTCAGGTATTGTCCAATACAAAGTTTACTTAAAACTAGTATTTTACATATGCTTAAACTTCAATCATCTTTAATATTTATTGATTATAATGATTAAAAGTCATGAGATTAAAAAAGTTTCTTATGTAGTGTTTCAAATAATTTCCAAATATAAAACATTCACACTAGCAAGGAAATTATAAAAATGTATGTGAATTACTGCAGGACTGGATTTGCAGACTGTATACAGATGATCTGTTTCTGCTTAGAAAGTTCCCTCACATTCAAAAATGTTAACAAAAAGATGCCACTCACTCTCACTCTTCTGTCACACAGCAACCTTCAGGTCCCTAGGTGTCACTCTACTAAGCATCAATTGAAATTTATACTCTCTTTCTCTCTCTCTCTCTCTCTCCCTCCCTCCCTCCCTCCCCCTCTCTCTCTGTGTATATATATATATATATATATATATATATATAATATATATATAATATAATATACATTATTTCAATTGATCCATAGTGTGTATATTTAATTTATATTTTATGTGTATATATTTTTATATAAATAGATAAATACATACATATATATACACACACACATATATATATATATATGGTATGGGGAAGGGAGTTGAGGTATAGAGGCAGTAAAGGGCAGAGAGAGAGAGAGAGAGAGAGAGAGAGAGAGAGAGAGAGAGAGAGAGAGAAGAGGCCAGTCAGGAACAAGTAGAGAGATGGGGAGGGGGAGGGGGAGAGAAAGGACAAATAGGGTAAGAGAGTAAGAGAAACACACACACACACACACACACACACACACACACACACACACACACACGTGTTTCACAAGAGCTCTGTCTGAAGATGGCTTCCAGGGGTCAGTGAGTTGTTCCTACTCTCAGAAGGACAAGATGGCCTTGCTTATGGTTTCCACCAACTCCCAGATCTCATCCTCCTTAATCACAAGAGGAGAAGCAAATCTCATGATATCGAGTGGGTTGGTTTGGCCCATTATCTGGGAGTCACACACACACACCTTCCAAGAATCACAATCTTTGGTTTGTGCTCCTGACTCTTCAGGGCACTTAATGATCTTGGGGGTGGGGGGGGCAGTGTCCTTGGCTGATAGCACCATAAGCACACAGGAAGTCGACATATTGCCTGCCCAATACATCCCACACAAATGCCTGTTCCTATCTCTAGGGCTACAGGTATAGGATGGTAATCATGTGCACCATACTTAGATTCCTGTTCAAAATTTTACTCAGACAATGGTGGGTCTTGCACTGCCTTCTTAGTTGCAACAGATGCAGCAGAGGTGACTGAGGTGTGGACTCCTTGCCACGGAGAGGCCACAGTGTAAAAACTTGTTAATCTGGGTCCTTAAAGAATGGGAGTGCAGAGAGACCTGACTGCTAAGTGACCCTGACCCTTCGTTAGCCACGAAGCCCTATATAAAAGTATTATTTCATGGTTGCTCTGTGGCTACCCATAGAGATGTTATGGTGGACATAGTCACATGCTTGGAACTGAAATCTTTCTGGAAGAATATTGAAAACCAACGAACTAGTGGTTTTCTCTTTTAATATATGGTCACATGTCAACTAATTTATTTTCCTTGAAGAACTGACAAATCACACTAATGCAACCTGTGTGGCAATTCCAAAGATGGGGTTATTTAACTTTTAAAATTGAAACAAAAACTTGGTTCAGGGTGGTACTTCACCACATACACTGTGACAGTGTTTAAGTATTTGAGATTCTCATCTCCTCAAAACTTCTGTATTCTTTGTATGAGAACATTCACAATCTTCTGGTATTTTTTAAAATGTAATTAATTTTTGTAAATTGTAATGAGTCTGCCATGTAACAAACTACTAGAAGTTTCCCTTTGTTCCCAACTGTATTGTGATGCCCTTGGAGAAGAAGAAAGCTTTGAGGAAAGTCTTCACCCTGATGGTCCCTCAGCACAGAATAGAAATGGCCAGGGAGACAAACATTTTTTTATTTAAAATATAAAGTTTGAGGAAGAAGATGCTTTGGGCATTGAAAAAAAAAAAACCAACACTTTGAGGGTCATCTCATTGACAGTGGTCTTGAGATGGACTGGTAGAATTGTGTAGTAACTTACAAGGAGGATCATTTAAGGCATGTACTGTCGCAATAGAACACTGTTTTTATTTAACTTTTGTTGCCACTTAAGTAAATACTCATAGATTACCAATCTCCCTCAAATTGGAAAGACTTTTGATATCATGTCACACAGATTATTTTTGAGTGGTTGAGGACCAGTGCTGGATAGGTTAAGATGTTACCATGGCTCCTGTTTTTTTCCTCCCTGTGGCCACTAGGCCTTCTGTTCTTGACCATCAGAGAAATGAAGGAATTTTGCTTGAGTAAACTCTGGAAACCATGCATGCTTATACCTGCATAGGACTAGTCAGAAGGAAAGTCCACTGAAGATCCTAGACTTCAAAGTCTCCCTGAGACAGAATTATTGTGACTTAGATTTATAACCAACCGAGGAATTTTATTTAATTTTTTAATCAGCTAGAAGAACATAGTTTGAAGAGGAAAGGAAAATGAAAGGACACTTAACTATACCAGAAACAACGCACATAGGAACTTGGAGGAATTCAAGCTGTCTATAAAAAATGTATGCCCGTGTTTGAAATCTTTCTTGCAAAGGGGGATTTTTAGAGGACTGACAGTCTTGAAAGGCCCTAAACCAGGATGGAATCTGGATAAGAGAGAGTGAAGTTATTCTGACCAAACCATGAAACACTGGCTGTGGACCAATTGGATAATCAGCTTTCATTCATCTTAAATTTATTTTTCTAACAGAATAAGCATTGACACTTGAAAACTCAAACTTCATCACGAGCTGTGACCATGAAGCCACCAATGGGGCATTCCTTAATCTGCAATTTATTTGGAGTAAAGGCACATTGTCAAGTGAAACGATGCCACAATCCCACAGGATTATATACTTGTTACCCATTTTCTGTTTCATCCACTGAGCTGCAAAATAAAGTGTTTACATAGTAATCTGTTCACACTTTTCTTCAAACTTTAGGCCCACTTCATATTAGGCGAACATTGAGATATATCAGCAACCTTTGTAGCAACTTTTGGGTCTTGAACTCATACTTATTCCACATCTGCTTCCCAAGTGCTAAGAAGACAGGTAGGCACCATTGTGCTTGGCTTCACAAATGCTTTGCCCATAATAATTAAAATGTCAAAATTACTCAAAGTACATTATATGGCTAGATACAGAAAATGTGGTATTGTACACGTACACACACATTAAACATGTTAGAGATTACACTTCTAGTCTCTTTGAATGTAAGACATATTTTCAGAATAATCTATCACAATGGATATGATGAAATATTATTTGGCAATAAAAAGAATGAAGTATTGATATGCTAAATGTATTACACTAAGTGGAAGACCAAAAAAAATGTGCAGATTGCATGACTTCCATGTACTAAATGGCTGTCAAAACAAAGGTCACAGACTGGGTGATTTCACCCAAAATTATCTTGTCATAGACTTTCTTATTTTAAGATTTATTTTTATTCTATGTGAGATGACTATTTTGCCTTGTGTATGAAAATGCACCTGGTGCTTGTTATTGCATAATGCCCAAAGAGGCCAGAAAAGGGTTCTGAATTCATTGGATTTGGAGTAGTGAATGATGGGAGCCAGCATATTGGTGATGGGAACTGAATCTAGATCCTGTGGGGAGATCAGCTAGTGTTAAACACTGAGCCATTGTTCTAGCCCTTCTCACAGCTCTTGAGCATCAAAGCTTCATATCAAGAATGTAGAATTTTTGCTTTTTTTAAATTCCCCCAGAAATCACTCTTTGGCCACTTGCTTGCTGTATCTTTATATGACTTTTCCCCTGTATGATTTCAGCCCTGCTATTTCTTCCTCTTCTCAGAAAACAATGTTGCTTTCGTATTGGCCTCCAATGCTTGCCCTCTCTTAGCCTGAATTACCATTCTACAAACCCCATCTCCAAATGTGGTAATCTAAGAATTTGGAACACCAGCGTATGAATCATGGGGCAGCACATTTTAGTTCATAACACACCATGTATGGGACATATCCAAAGCTAATCAATGGAAACAAAAAGTAGACTAATGGTTATTAGAAGGTGGGAAGATGGGGAAAGGAGAAGTGAAGGATAATAGACACAGGACTTCTTTAAGCAATAATGAAATGATGAAAACATCTTGTAACTAGACAGTGGTGATGAATGTAAAACTCTGATTACAATGGGTACCACAGAACATGCTCTAGTGAGTAGATTTTATGGTACATAAATTGTATAGCAGTATATCTTAAGCTACTGGCTCCATGTGGCAGAGGTCCATTCCTGCATAGAGCACATACAGACTTCTTTAAAGACTGAAATGTGCACTGAAGAACCAAAGACGAAAGAAGTTTAAAACACCGTGACGTAGCATCTGCAGGCGGAACAGATGATCAACTTCTGCTTGACCACGAAGGGAGGGAGGGGAGGCTAATTCAAGGCTGGCAGTTTGGGAAAAAAAAATGTAGACCGTTTAGGAGGAGCTTTTTGATTGGTGCTAGGATGCCGTGTGATCCAGACTCTGTGAGTCTCGGGAAATACAAAGTAGAATGGAAAGCTGAAAGTGAGTAAGTTGTCACTAGTAGGTAGCATCCCTTATGGATGCTACCGACAGGGACAAGAGGCAAAGAGAGAGTGAGTGTGATTTCCGCTTGGCCCTTTCCTCATCCTGCATCCTTCAGCTTCTTTCTTGAGCCCTCAAATGGAAGGCCCTTATACAAGCCAGAGTTCTAAGAGAGAAAGCAGACTATCTATATGGGGATTGATTAAATTGGCTCATGTGAACAGATCAAAGGCTGAATAGACTCACAATGGTTGTCTGAAGAACGGAGACCTGGGAGAAATGGTAGACTCTCAGTTGGAACTGGTAGCCTTAGAATGAGAGTTTAATGGTGCAGGCATTGTAGGAACGAAGGTTGGGAATCGCCTAGGAGAGCCACTGGTGCCAGACTGTTCAAAGACTGTGATTGTGGAATCTGACATCCATAATTAAGAACATCAGCAAAACCCCCACTACATTCACCAAGCTCCATGGAGACCTGACTGCCTACTTCTAAGGCCAAAGTCTAGTGACTCAGTCAAATAGAAAAGAAACTTTGTAGCTATTAAACCACATGTGACATGAAAGTGTCATGTGCATCCTACAACCAGAAAGACTTAAGAGGGATAAAAACAAGAAAATTAGGGATTCAGAAGGGGCCAGACAACACTAAAGATGTAGGAAAAAAGCCATATATAATTCCACATTATATGATAGCTGAAAAATATAGTTAAATTTAAAAAAAAATCGAGATGGATATGCTCTGTGTGGAAGGAAAATGTGGCATAAAGAATCAATAGAATTTTAAACAAATATCCCAGTGCTCAGTGGAAAACATTGCTATTGTTATTGTTATTGGCCAGGGTTTTCACACAGATACCCCAACAATATAGACTACTGTCATTGCTCTCCTTTTCTTACAGACCCATACTAAGACTTTAAGATTGTTGAAGATACCACATGCTTCAAATACAAGAGAGATTTTTCCCAATTTTTTTATTAGGTATTTACTTCATTTACATTTCACATGCTATCTCGAAAGTTCCCTATACCCCCCCGCCCCTGCTCCCCTACCCACCCACTCCCACTACTTGGCCCTGGCCTTCCCCTGTACTGGGTCATATAAAGTTTGCAAGACCAAGGGGCCTCTCTTNCCAATGATGGCCGACTAGGCCATCTTCTGCTACATATGCAGCTAGAGACACGAGCTCAGGGAGTACTGGTTAGTTCATATTGTTGTTCCACCTATAGGGTTGCAGACCCCTTCAGCCCCTTGGGTACTTTACAACAGAGAGATTTTTAAAAGCTGAATTGGAACTGAATTCTTCCTCCATGAGGGATAGCTAGCATTCATAATCCCATGGGATGCTGTCCAGGCTTATGTAGAAGAAAAGGCTACCCAGTTGTAGACTGCAATACTGACCCTTCCAGGCAAGATGTGGCCACTGAGGCAATAGTGGCACTGTTGTTTTGGGGAGGCGAGCAACCAACTTCGTTCTGATTGGAATGCAGCCTGGTTCCATGTTACCGTTAAGCTAGGTCTAAAACCCAGGGGGAAATTCCTACTGATTTCATACTAAATGAACACATAGCCAAAACTGCCTCCTCAATATTTCTGTTTATAGCCTTAACACTAGAGCTATTGGCTCTCCCTGGAAAAACTTCTTTTTGTACCGGGCAATAGGTAAGACGGAGATTCATAACCGAGAATAAGAGAATGTCGAGTATCCAGTCCTTATCAGAATATCAATGTCACCTCCTCCAAGGAACACATCTGAAAGGGAGGTGGAAAGGTTGTAAGAGCTGGATGAAGGGGAGGCATGCTCTGAAATGCTGTCTTCTGCATACGACATGGCCAGTGTAACCATGAGCACACAGATGCTGTGGCTACCTGAATAAGACATCACACAGAAAGAAAATGAGTAGGAAGTGCCTTAGTTTGGAAGAAGAGGGGCCAAGGGTATGGGGAAAAATGAGGAGGAAAATGGGCACAAAATTGCCATCAGTACATTGCATACATGTATGACGTTGTCAGAGGTTACACGTAAAATGATAAAATAATGTGCTCATTCAAGAAGTGGTGGGAACGTCCACCACAATACCACACTTCTGAGTTTTATCCTATTCCAGCCCTGAGCCTATTGAATGGTATGCTCTGCATTTAGGGTAGGTCCTACTCGCTTAATTTGCTGACTGACATGATTGTTTTCTCTGCAAATACCCCCACAGACACGAGAAGAATTGCATTCCACCAATCTGCTAGGCATCTCTCAATCCAATCAGGTTGTCAGCCAAGATCAACTCTCAGTTCTAATGGAGAACAGCTGGCAACAGGGACTGGGGCTTTAGCACCAGCATCAGGAAGGCAAGGACGAGATGAAAGCCAAGAGACAATGACTAGACTAGGGGCACACTGGGGTGCCATGTGCAGCTTCAGAGAAGGTGGAGCATCTCCACTGACTGCAAAGTGACAGGATCTCACACTGGTGCTTGCACTTAGGCTTTTTCTTGGGGCCTCTTTAAGTGCTCCTTGCTTTAGTCAGATCCTAGGACGCTTTATCACTAGATCTACCACACATTTGCCTACATGGACGGCTTGGCAGTCTTTACTTTCTGACACAATTCAAATGAAGTAAATGATTTTTACAGGTTGTCTCTGTTTCTCTGTCTCTTTCAGTCTCTTTCTCTGTCTGTCTGTCTGTCTGTCTGTCTGTCTCCCTCCCTCCCTCCATCCTTCCATCTTCCCCCCATAGTGTATTCATGTACATGTGCTGTATGTGTGCTAGTGGACGTGCGTGCGTGTGTGTGTGTGTGTGTGTGTGTGTGTGTGTATACACATGTGCACATGCACAGTGGATTCCAGATGCTATGATCAGTTGTCTTACTCAGTCATTCTCTACCAGGATTTAGAGATGGGTTTTTTTCCACCGATCACAAATTCTCTGCTTGGATAGACTGGATGCCCATCAAGCTCTGGAGACCTGCCTTTCTCTACCACATCCCCAAACTGAGATTACTGACATTAACAACCATGCCTTGCTTTTCCTTGGGTGCTGGAGGTCTGAACTCCTCCTCCTTATGCCTGCTCTGTAGGCCTTTTTTTGGCTGAGACATCTCTACATCCATAATTTGTATTTTTTAATCACATAATTTTATACAAGTGTATTTCTGATATCAATAGAAACTTAAAGTTTGAGTTTCATTTTACATTTCACTATTGCAAATATATATGATTTCATGAACTTTAAATCAAAAGATTTATATTTAGATAGTATTCCAATACATACTAGATAAAACTATAATATATATTTGTATGGTATCATATTTCTGCAATCCTATTTTGTATGAAAGTAAAAATGTCTTCTCAGTTTTGAAAGGATGGAATTTTATTCTAATATTCTTATATTTGATGACTAAACTGTCATCTACTCTCTTGTTTATGATAAGGCGATGATGTCAAATAGTAGGTTTTAATTGTATTTATTATGTTTTGATCATATGATAACAGTAAGCAGTGTTATATCAGTGGCGTAACTCTTTTCCTCATCATTTGCGAATGGGGTAGAGTGTAGATAGTTTGGTAACCAAATTCAGACAAGATCAGCCACATTTGGGGTAATAACCCAGTCCAAAGGGACTTGTCCAGTTTTCTGAGTCACTTTTCTTCATTTTCTCTCGTAAGTCAGAGGTCAGATATAAAACATCCTCTTATGCTTCTTATTTTGGGGGCTTAGAGTCTGCACACTGTATCTGGTGGTATGCGGTCACTCTAGGCTCTGAGGGACGGGAATTGTGCTGATGACATCATTTTCATAATGCCTGTTCCCTTGCTTCTTTCCTTTCCCTACAGTTCTGTTATCTTCCTGCTGTTTTCCTTTTTTATTCTTCTAGAGTAGAAGGAAGTAAGTGTCATTCTTCCATGCTGATGGATTTATATTCAGGCTTGCTTTCTGTCCTAGCTGAACTGTCAAGGTGGCTGAAATGGGGAAGTAAAATGAGTCTGTCACCCTGAGACATGTTTAAAAGTCAGGGGACAGTCAAAAGTTAAGAATTCAGACCCAATTAGCAACATCTGATTCAGCTCATACTCCTTTCTTAATTATAACTAGGTAATTTCCCAAAGATATCACTGGAAAGTAACCCTTCCATTTTTTCTTTTTTCTAACTAAAAAGACATGCCCATATGTGAAACCCTAATGGTTCCTGGTTTCACTTTATGAGATTATAATTCTATTCAAGGTGCCCCCAGAAAAACCCTATAATTTCACTTATCAGAGAGAGGAGGGCAGACAGACAGACAGACAGACAGACAGACAGACACACACACACACACACACACACACAGAGAGAGAGAGAGAGAGGGGGGGGATGGGCAGAAAATGAGTTTTTAAGCAACCATTCAAGGTATATTGAGAGCTGTCACAATGGTATAGATGGCTAAGACACTTCCCTGGGACTCCACCTTGAGAATCTCATATCCACGCTCTGCCAATCTCATTCACTGGGGCTCTCCCTTAAGAAGCCCATATCCACCCCTCAACTCTTCCTGTGGTATCTCTGTTTCTTTTAACCTCTGTGTTTCAAGTCTGCCAGAACTTCAAAGTGTAGATCAGAATTAGCTTCATGGAAACTCTTGTACTACTAGACCCACTCTGAGGTCCTTTGCACAAAATCCCTGGACTTGGGTTTTGTCAACTGCTCTCTACCCCATTGCCTCCACTATGGGCTCCTACATTTTACACCAGTGGATGTATTTCGGTAATTGCAAAGGGGACTTAGGCAAAGCCCCTCTGCTTATGTAACCTGGAGGTCATGGAGGCAGAAGAAATTAAGGCTAACTACCATAGAAAAAAAACACAGTTAGCCTGCAATTGTGAGAACAGTAGGAAGAAAAGCCACATGTGTAGCCATTAATACACTTGGATAGCCAATGTTGTCTACTGATGGAAGTGCATGTCGAGTCTGTAAACCTCAGACGCAGAGAAAAGTTACTCTTTCAGTTGAGGGTACTTGCACTCTTAGATACTAATCGTCTGCCCAATAGTTTTGGGAACTGCTTACCCTGGAAGCAGAGAAAGATTTACATTAACTATAGTAAGCTAATTTGCTGATAAATCATCATAAACCCTGTTATCCATCTGCATCCACTCTGTCCATTTTGTATCGTAAAACAGGCAAATACAAATATTAGTGGCTTTTGGAAGACAATCACTATTAAGAAATCGGGAACGCTTGTTTTCAGTGAGTTTTTCTCCTAGCCTTTCATAAAACCATCACACCTACCTTTACATAGTTGTTCCAAGTTTTAGATGGCTCACCAGGATAGGTGTAATTGCTATTGTTGGTATTAACTTGACTATATCTGGAATTAACTAAAATCCAAGTGGCTGGGTACATCATGGGGGAGTTTTCTTAAATAAGTCATTTAAAGTAGGAAAATAAAATCACCTTTAATCCAGATCTTTGAAGGTGGGAAGACCCACCTTCAAACTCCATGCCTTTTGGTGGCAGCCCATACAAAGGACATGGAAAAAAGAAGCTCTTGCTCTCTGCTTGCTTGCCATCGCTCTTGTGGGCAAGTCTATTTCTTCACTGGCATTAGAACCTATTCCTAAAGATGTGTAGCATATACTGAAGACCAGCTGAGACATCCAGCCTAGAGGACTAAATGACTATTACATTCTTAGACTTTCCACTGGTAGGCAGCCACTGTTGACTAGCAGGACTACAGCCTGTAAGCCACTCTACTTAATCATATATATCATATATATGATTAATTACATATATGTATCATTTATATATCATTCAATCATATACATATACATACACATACACACACACGCACACACACACACACACACACACACACACACACACACACATATATATATACATATATATCAGTTCTCTTCCTCTAGAGAACTCTCCTACTACAATAGGTTACATACATCATGTGGGATGGGAATCCAGCATGTGCACGTGTTCTCCTGTGTATTTCTATAGCATTTCTCCATTTTAAGTAGTTGCTGAAAAGGGCTAATTTTTTATATTTCTAGGCCTACAGCAATGTTCAGAGGTTATGCTTATGAGGTATGCATTAGTGGTAACACCTCCCTCGTGAGAGCTATTTCTGACCTCCAAGAGAGAGCCATCATCAAATACACAGATGGGATGGGAACCACAGAGAAACCAAGGGTTCTCATGGTCTTAGAGATTTACAGTATGAGACCTGTTGGTACTAGATGTGTTTACTGTAAAAAAATAACTCATTTAAAATAATGATTGTTCTCTCCTTAGGCCTGAACATTACATGCTCATGTGGAATTATTAATATGATTTTCTATATTAATACTTTTCTATGTATTTCTGATTTGGAATGATCTTGTCTGAACCATGACTACTTTTAAAAGAATGGGATTCTCCCTGAGAGTTCAAAAGAGATTTTTAAAAGGAAGACTTCTGCTAAACAAAATGTATACTTTGGGGGAGACATTAAGTTTTCCAGGAAGGCAATTTTCCTGACAGCGTTGTCAGGCCCCCATTCTCTGCATTCACAGCTTATTAGGAAGTGCATCTCACTGCCCTTTGTATGTCGCGCCAGGATCCGTGGGGGTCTTATTGCGCAGGACTAACACTTCTAACCTCACTGCCAGACTTTGGAAATCAATGTTCATTTCACACTGCACTCCTCCCCCACCCACTTGTGCTGCTCAACAAATACCAGTGCTGCGAGAGATGACCCCTTTTAATTCCCTAATATAGGCCACGGCTCTCTTTGATTTATAGAAGACTGGTAGCCTATTTATAAAATATGTATCTGCAAGATGCAGTTTATGAGAAACTTGGCTTTGGGGACACATTAATTCTAACTGCAGATGCAACTTTCATGTTTTATAATATAACCCTGACAGCTGTAATTTCAGATTAAAGATTTTTCATTCCCATCCCCATCCTGATTGCTCTGCATGGTCCTTATATTACCTTATTGTCAATAGCAAGTGTTCACCCTATTGGGAGTCATTTAATAACCAGCTGCCATTTAAAGTGTGGACAGAACATTTGTCTCGGCATGGCCCTCTCCAGTAGTGCTCCTGAGCACACAGAGCTGGGACCTCCTCAAGAAAAACGACAGCTGGCCCGCACCACTGTCCTCACTGCTCCCATTTTGTGGTGGCTAGTTAAAATAAACATGGACACTCTCAGTGAATTTTCTGGATGCATTTGTAAGTTTGTTATTTTAGTAACAAAACCGTTCCCTCTGTCAGTCCATCATCCCCAAATCCCTTATCCCACCCTGACCCTCTTCCACTTTATGGATCAACTTTTATTCTTTTTTGAGTTCTATAAATATATAACTCTCTTAAAGTCACATCCTGGTTACTTAAAATGGAGTAACATAAAAATTATAGGTTTAAGGTCTATCCTAAAACATCTGGTTTGAAAGAAGTTAATAATTTATCAATTTGTGCAGGTTACATTTGCAAATGATCAGAGTGTAATGAACGTTCATTATAACAGTAAGACAATCTTCCACAATCGAATTACAGGTCTCAGTTTGTCTATAAAATCTTTGCTATCTTGAGTTGATATATGAAAACGCATTCATGATTGGTAATGTTTTTATTTACAGTCCCTTTAAATTTTCTTAACTTGACAGCTGAGGATTAGCTTCTACAGCAAGCAGTGGTGAAAGAAATAAAAATAAGAAGTAAAAGAAGCCTTAAGAAAATGGACTCTTTCATGGCTAATTAAACCAGAATACAAATCAGGCACTGCACATAAGTGATGAATTTATTATGCTTGTGATCTTACTGTACCCTCTAGTGTCTGTTACACACTGAAATTATAATTTACATCAGCTTATAGAGTAATCGTTTACCCTAAGCTTTATCTTTATCTACCATATTGATCTGAGACTCTTCTGCAAGGAATGGAAGGTTGGTGGGCCAGGTAAATGTAGAAAGTTAAAAGACCTCAACGAAGAAACAGAGGAACTCCTGACCATGTGACTAAGACCTCCTTTTCCCCCTTAATTCATTTCAACTGCTACAAAGTGTCCCAGTCCTAAATCTATAGCAAATCTAATTCAAACTAGTGAATGGTAAGGGAGTGTGGGAAATGGCCCTGGCAGAATCCACACCATGATGGCCCTGGAGTGTATCCCACTGCTCATTTCCTTCCTTGATGTGGAGTGAGAGATAGGTTAGAACTGTATCTTCAAATGTTATTGTGAAATCTCTGCAATGATAGATTGGTGCCACAATACTAACATATTAAGGCCTGATGGAAATTTTCTGATTTTTTTTTCATATTTGATGTTACAGTCACTTCTACATGTAATTTATTCTCCCTATAGACTATAATAATAAACTTTTTCCTTGAGTGGTAAAGTCATACTTTTTGCTCTGAATGTGACATCAAACATATATTTCCATAATAAAAATATATTGAGATTACAATCATTTCTGTTTTTTATTGCAAACATTTCTACAGATGTATGAAAATGTCTAAATTTTTAAAATGACTACTATGTAATATTTTGTAGATATGCAATAGGGTACAAGGAAACAATTAACTTAAGACTCATGAATGGCAACAATGTCCAGAATTTGATTACCTTCACTTCCAGAAACAAAAACAGCAATCTTTTTAGTTTGCCCTCTTGCCAGTGCAGGTTTCCCAGATCAACTGTTGCAAGTAAATATGACTTCTCTAGGAATGACATCATAACTGAGCAGTTGAACTCTCAACTCTACAAGGTCCTCAGCCGGTTCCAATCCAGCTTGGTGACCTTGCCCAAGGGGCCACCAGTGTTCCTCTTGGCTGTCTTAACACACCTCATATATTAGCCATTCTCAGTGCAAAACATCAGAATAGAGAACTTGGCCCAGCTCTCCTATGTGTCATTGTCTGGGGGCAGCAATAAAGAATTAGGCCAGCTGCATCCCTGAGAAGAGCCTGTGGCCTGAAACATCTGCATTTCAAGGACAGCCCTGGATGGATAATAAATCGAAATGTCTCTGCCTTGGGTTGGAAAAGAAGTCCCATGACTAATCTTTCCTCTAAGAGAGTTAGAGTTTAGGAGGGGGAAAAAGGCATCTTCATTTTCTGCCTCTGCACTTTAGCCCTACCTGCAGATGTGAATAGTTGAGAAAGAACAGCATGAAGGAAGAACAAGGATGTTTATCTTTAATTTCTCTTGTTTTATCAAAAGAAAAAAGTTAGTATTCAAATGTGTATAGCAGAAAGAAAAAAAATGCTACACAGTGGCAGACCTGTGTCTTCTAAATAACATTTAAAAAAAATTTGGAAGGCTCTGGCTTTCCAGGTACTAGCTGTCTCTCTGTTTGCTATAAACAAAGCCCTCAGTCCTCTGGAGGCTAATGGGGCAGTTGATTGGTGTTTACTCATCCCTGTAGGATCTGGTTTCTGATAATCTAGGACCCCTGTGTACTTGGAAGTGCAGGCTGGTGGTGAAGTGGTGGGGCCCACTTAAGAGCACAGGGGAGGGCTTTGTAAACTCTTTGTGGCCAGGTTGAACTGGAAGACTTTGTTTATTTAGAATTCTTTCCAGGTCCCCTAAGATCCTAGGGAGAGCTGCAGAAGTCAAATTCCCCAATGCCCTGTGTATCTTCTTTGGAGTATCTGGTTAGCAAAACCCTAAAGAAGAAATTGACAACATTGTTTTGAGGAGCCTGGGCCATTCTGTTTGACATTTATCATTTCCTCTTACATGGTTATGCCTTTCTAGAATGTTCTTAGAACATGAATGTAAGCTACTGAAATCTGAACATCAAGACAAGAGGAATGTTACCACTTGCTCTAATAGACGATAATTAATTTGGGGGTGGGGCAATGGTAGGAGCCCAAAGGCAACCCTTGTTTTCATGACAACATCTTTGCTTCCACAGCTTTTTAAGTTTCTTTAAGAGCAGATCCCAAGATGAAAAATTGCCAAGAACCACTGACTGCCACTGGGCTGTGTTACACCATGGTGGAGCCCTGGACAGAGTTCAATTTCTGGATGCTTCATGCCATCCTAATTCTGACCCTCTATGGTCTTACAACATTGGTGCTATGGTCTCTATCCTTAAAACATGGAGATAGTGTTTGCAAAAATGGCATTGTATAAACTCAGTAGTTTTATACATAGACATCATGGTGACTGGTGGTACACAGTGACTACTTCATCATGTCACAATGGTTTCTTTTCTTCATCCAGCCGAATTACCACATTTCCATTTCTCCACTGCCCCTCCCCCAACAAAAGGCAGAGATTCTTTTTTTTTAATTACTTGTTTTGTTTTTACTTCAGTTTTTCTGAGGATTGCATTTCAGTGGAAGTGCAAAATTGGAAAACATGCTGATACGTTGTAATTTCCATAAGCTTTGATGTATAAGCTGTGATGTTCCAGAAAAAAAAGCTGCTTCACTTTCTTGACAATTTAGCATTGTACTCTTTTTGTTAATTATCAATAATCTTAGGGAAATCTACAGTACCAGTTCCCTTCCAGAATCTCTGTTTGAAAAACGCCCTGCTTAACAGCTGCTATGTAGGGGCTGGAGAGATGGCTCAGCAGCTAAGAGCTCTTACATTTCATGCAGAGGATGGAGTTCAGTTCCCAGCACCTTTGGAAGTGGCTCACAACTGCCTAAAAGTCCATTTCCAGGGAATCTGAAGACTTCTTTTTGGACTTCACAGGTACCTGAACCCAATCTCATGACACATGTATGTACAATTGAAGAATAAAATGGAATCTTAGGAAGCTTGTTGGTGTATGAGTAGCAAGAGAAGCGAACATTTCTCATTCTATTCCAAATTATTCATTCTGAAATGGTGTTTTCTGGGTTTCATTCACAGCATCATTATTCCCTCTCACTCAGTATTTGATTTTTTTAAATAGGAGTGCACAGACAAGCCAATACAATAAATTAAAAAAAAAAAAAAAGAAAAAGAAAAGATTGCAATTGGTTTTACTTACCATTTGAATTAGGTAATACTTCATTTGATAAAATAGTAGAATTCGAAAGAATATTTTCAAATACTCATGTGCTTAGTATTCTGATGTGATTATAATACATTGTATACACATAAGTCATTACTATAACTTACCCTATAAAAATATATAGAAATCATGCCTCAGTAAAAATAAAAATCCCAATTTTAAATAGTATAATAAAAAGTAAGTCATTACAAATCTATCAAAAAGTGTATATTGAGTACTTACTGTATATACAGTGCATCTATACTTTGAAATATATTACAGTAGTAACAACAGATC
Source organism: Mus pahari (assembly GCF_900095145.1). NCBI lineage: Eukaryota > Metazoa > Chordata > Mammalia > Rodentia > Muridae > Mus > Mus pahari. The sequence goes on along the minus strand of NC_034593.1, from coordinate 116,852,127 downwards.
CCTTTTAATTTTTCAAAGACATTACTACCTCCACACAGCAACACTCATGGAAGCACTTGCCCAGGTCAGACAAGTATGTGTCACACAGTGGAGCTGTAAAGCCTAATGAAAATTAAAATATGAGTCCTAGACAAAGTCTTGCTTGAGAGAACTGGAGTTTGGAACGAACCACAAAGAACATTGTGTATTTGGATGGAGAATAGGGGTGAACACTAAGCTCAGACTACAGCCAGTGTTGGGGGCTGCCTGAGGAAGACAGCTAGCTTTGAGAGTGTGAAAAAAAAAATCATTTGGTTAAAAGGACTGATTCCTTGAACTCATGTCTCTAGCTGTATATTTAGCAGAAGATGGCCTAGTCGGCCATCATTGGGAAGAGAGGCCACTTGTCTTGCAAACTTTATATGCCTCAGTACAGGGGAATGCCAGGGCCAAGAAGTGGGAGTGGGTGGGTAGGGGAGCAGGGGCAGGGGGAAGGTATAGGGAATTTTCGGGATAGCATTTGAAATGTAAATAAAGAAAATACCTAAATAAAAAAAAAAAGGACTGACTTGCACAACAATTTTGATTGTGTATGTTAAGTAAGAGGAAGCCATTGGTGCTTTAGGAAAAAGAAATTATTGAATGCATAGCAAGTAAGTTGGAGAACATATGTGTGATGAGCAATGTTCACACATATTTAACACTCTTACCTCTCTATTTAAATATGTGTTTTAATTACAGTGTCCTTCTAAACTTCATGTAGTATATTAGAAATAAACCTCTTAAAAGCTTCTCCAATAATACAAAATTACATGAATGCTTCCCAAATTTATATATGTTAAAAATAATGATAAAAATCTGTTGAAATGTTTTGTGATAGTATTGACTATATACGCATATATAAATATATGCATATACACATGCACATAAATATGTAAAGTCCTACTGTAATTTAAAACCCTTACACTTAACTCTATATCATTTAACTTTTCAGTTGCTTCTATATGCATATATTTGATATTACAAAAGTAGCATTTTCTATTATTTTCTAGTCTCATTTATAAGCATAAAATATAATGAATTCTTTCAATGACAAGTAGCCTTCTATAATAACAATTTTAAAGGTTTCACTACACAGGAAGAATAGACTGCTGAAGCTTTACTATTGGACATTAGGGGATGCCTAGGCTTTTCTATGGTAAAAAAAACTAATTCTGTTTCATCTTCATGGCTAGATCTGTTTGTACCTATATAGTAAGTGGTTATATTATGGTGGAGAAAATTATTTTCAATATTTTGGGTTGAAGTACGGATGATTTATGATATTTTAAAAGCCAGTTAATTGTTACTGCTGTGTAAAACTTGTAATGCATAGTACTACATAAAATGGGCAATTATGTAAGATGAGGATCTTCCTGTAGTGCAAGATAGGATATCTAACATACAGCATACCCAAGTCATACTCTCTCAGAGAAAAACTGAGTTAGTAGGACTACATGGTGCCAGAGATTGGGTGTAAAATATAGACCTGAAGTTTATGCACACACAAACACACACACACACACACACACACACACACACACGCACACACAAACAATGAAGATTTATATATTGAAATTAAAAGAACAATATTTGTATCTAGTAAAGCAACTTTCCAGGTCACCAGGTGACCATGGGGATGGTCATAGGATGACAGTCCAGAGAGGTGAGGCAGACAGAAATTAATCTTAGCTCACTGCAGTTATTCACACACCATCAAGCAACCCCACCAATGCCATGACCTACCACCTCACTTTACAACTCTGTCCATTATAGCTACTCACACCAAAACTCTGAGATATGCATTTTCCTTTCTTTCTAAAGCCACCACAATGATACTTTTATTCTAAAAGAAGCCCCAGATTTCAACAAAGAATCTTTGGCTATCACAGTTTTCTTGCTGTAGCTGGTCTGGACCAGAGATATATTTGCAGTATATCTGTGCAGCTGCAGAGTCAGTCCTGAGGTGGAATAAGGGATTTCTGGATGGCCATGTTTTTCTTTGAAACTTAAATTCAGACAGTGGGGCAGGATGAACAGCCCTTCTGAAATATACTCAAAATTTCACAGGTCAAATAGGAATCTCAATGGTGAGGGGGGGGGAAAGTACAGGAAAGAACTGAAAAACAAATTCTTAGTGAAGTTCACAAAGAATCCACTTTGTATGATTTACCTGTCTTTGTCTATAATGTTTGTGTCATTTTAATAAAAATATTAAAATCTACATTTCAGGCACTCATATCATCTTTTCTGGTACCTGACCAACTATTGAAAACAAAATACATTCAAAAATAGTTTTTCCTAACTTATCCCAACTGGTGTTTTGTTTTGTTTTGTTTTTTCCACTAAGAAACACAAATTGCCTTCTTCCTGCCAAGTTTATCGTGTATTTGTATTATAAAAATAAAGTTAATTTTTATTGGCATTTGTTGTATTTCAGGCAGGCACAAGGCATTTTATGGGGCATTATCTCATTTCCTCTTCATGTCATGGAACTTTTCCTTCAAGACTGCTTTGGCATTGTGGCTATTTCTGTGGAAAGCAGAATCTAAAAATCAGTAATTTCATGAGTAGTCTTGAAACCTTATTGTGAGGTAGATATCCTCTTTGGACTGTTTAACCTGTCTGGACCTAGATCCAAAAGCTATGCTTATTTATTTCTTCCAAGAACCAGGAGACATGATGTTCCAGAAGCATTTAAACACTTTACCATGGGTTTGTGTTATTGTTTTTAAACATAATTGTTTGCCTATGATTTTCATAACTGACAATGTGTATGTTCGAAATGCGTGTCTCATTTACAAATATATGCAGGCAACGCTGTACAAACTATATAACACATTTGGCCCTTAGAGACAATGTTTTACCCAGACCAATATAAATGCCTACCAGTTTTGACTAGTGGAGTGATCAACCGCCCCCTCTCAGCCAAGTTCCTTTCCCATGGAAGTTTTTCTTCTCCCCTGCAGAAAATTTGGCTGTAAAAGATGTGCGTGCAAATGTCCACAGGTGCTGAGCCTGTAATGTAATGTCAAGCAAGCAAATGAACAGCACAGGGGCTTAGTAAGTCATGATGCATCTGCAAATAATTGCCCATGGTAACTGACTTTGGGCCAACATATTTTTGTTTTTGTCTTTGAAGTCTTATGTGTCTGCTGCTGTTAACTTGTGCCAGAGTCATGCTCTAGACTATACCTACAGTTTCTGAAAGTGCAGAGAAGAGTGAAGGCATCGATAGCAGGTTTTTACCCAGTGATGCTTGCCCAGAGGATAAAGATACAACCCATAGAATAAGATTTCCATATATATTGCAAGGCTCATGTACAGAAAGGATTGAATAGAATGTTTGTGTCCGCCCTAATGCCTTTATGACACTATTCATTTTGGATTCTACTCCCCATTGCCAACTTTTAAAATTTAGCAGCAATAGGAAAACAAAGTTTGTCTTAAAATATTTGAATTGGAATTAAGGCCTGTGTAATAGGAGGGAGGTCATATCTACTACTGTAAACCTAGTCAAATGCCCATGGCTGATTGCACTGGATCCCAGAGGACAACCTACAATTATCACAGTGCTAAACCAGTATAATTCCCAACTGCATTCTAAATACCTAGCCGTATACCTACAGATAAGGGTGGCTCCCATTCTTTTTATCAAAGATGATTGTATTTCAGTAGATGGAGCACAACATAGAAATCATGAAGCAATTAACATGCAGAACCCAACGGATTGTAGGATGCCTGTCCCTAGTTGATACATCTACATTAGGATCTTTATACCCTAAGGTATGGAAACATCATGGAAGAGAGACTGGCCACCTGAACAAAAACTGAACAATGATACCTGTCTTCGGGTTTCCATTGTTGTGATAAAGCACCATAACAAGATGCTATTCAGAGAAGAACAGGTTTACTTCATGTTAGAACCCTCAGGTTATACTCCGTCCCTGAAGGAAGACATGAAAGAGTCCCAAGGCAGTCATCTGAAAGCAGACCCTAAAGCAAGCCACAAGCCACAGAAAAATGTTGCTTGGCTTGCCTCACATGGCTTATTCAGTTTGCTTTCTTATAGATCGCAGGGTCACTTCACCAGGCATAGCATTACCTACAGAGGCCTTGACACTTCCAGACCAATCATCCATCAAGAAATTGTCCCCTAGTTAGAGTCACACCAAGGTATTTTATATTATTTGTGACTATTGTGAAGGGTGTTGTTTCCCTAATTTNTTTCTCCTCCCGTCTGTCCTTCGTGTAGAAGAAGGCTACTGATTTGTTTGAGTTAATTTTATATCCAGCTACTGCACTGAAGCTGTTTATCAGGTTTAGGAGTTCTCTGGTGGACTTTTTAGGGT
>NC_034593.1:116841937-116846624 GCF_900095145.1 Mus pahari | reverse complement strand
GGGAGGGGAGGGGAGGGGAGGGGAGGGGAAGGGAAGGGAGGGGAAGAAACCCAACTAAGGCAATACCCCACATGTACATGGGCTGTCTCACAGTGCCTCACTCTGGCTGAAGATCTACTGAGGTAATAGTTGCTAAAAGAGGGAGAATCAGTTTTCCTGAGGGAAGAGACTCCTGATAGGTGATCCAATTCCAAATGGACCCAGCAGAGCAGAATTATACACATATACATGCACGTACATATGTGTATGTATGTGACAATAATAGTTAAGAGAAAGAGTTCATGAAGTTAAGAGGCAATGAGGAGGACAGGGGAAAAGCTGGCATGAGATGAGTGGGGTTGAAATGGTTTTAAAACAAAATACAAAATATAAAAATAAAATACAATGAAAAAATAAAACATCTATCCTTCATTTAATCAGCCTCTGAAAGCTGGATCATTTATTTCCTCAATCTCTTTGGCCATGCCAACACTAAGCCTAGTCTAACGTGGACAGATTCTCTCTCTGTGTAAGTAAGGAGGCCAACCTTAGTGGTGTTCCTTGGGCATCATCCACCTTGTGCTTTGAGATAGCATCTCTCAGTGTTCTGGACCTCACCAAGTTCGCTAGGCTTGAGGACCAGTCATCGCCAGAGATCTTCTTGTTCTTGGATCCCCAAATTTGTCACTACAAGTGCATGCCATCATGCCTGGCTTGCAGAAGAAAATATATTTTTAAAACATATTGTATAGAGAACAAACTTAGATCTTTGTGTGAAAGGCAAGTACATTGCCAAGTCCACTATGATGTATGTGTTTTAAAGTTTTAATTTGATATTTCAGTTCTTGCTGTTAATACAGGATGGGAGAACCCTGTATCCGGACAACAGGGTGGACTGATCCCACCACCCCACCATGGGGATTGTTACGCTCATTTTGCATCCAATTCCTTTGAGTGTGAGTTATCATCTCCTCGTTATCCACATCCTGGCTCCTGCAGCTGCTTTCCTTCTCACTTCGGCTCTCCGTTTAGTAACAGACCTTAGCTATTCTTTGTTTCAGTTTTGCTGTCTTTACAGACATCTGAAAAAGAACCAGAGTTTTCTTCTGTAACAAAATCTCAGCATGCCTCCACTTATTTTCGAGGTAGAACTGATTCCACAGGGGTGTCTTATATAACAGAAATTATGGTGATTTCTGTGTCAAAAACCCCACATTCATTATATAGATACATGAAGAAGTTTCTTTATAGTAAATTAATTTTTTCACTCTCAGACTACCTAAGTCCTTGAATATGTTTAGATTCATTGACAGTTACCAAGAAAAGCTGACAAAAATTATGCATAGCCTCACAGATATGTAGCCCTAACACCCATTTTCACATTTATGCTCTTCCCAAAGGGTCAAGGCACACATTTGTGAAGGGGCACTTTTTCAGAGAATTGAATATCTGCAACAAGAACACCTGACTCCTTCCTTTGCCAATAGACAATGTTCTCCACAATCCAATTCTGCTCTGTTTTGCCGGGCTCTTCTAGACCCTAATGTATATTGTGATCAAACTGTAATTCCTGGGCCACCTAAAGCACTTTCTCATCTCAGTATGAGTTTCTCCTGGGACTCTTGTTTGTGAAACCACTCCCCATTGCTCATCGTGAAATTCAGTCTTTCTTGAAGACCCACTTCACAGTTATTGGTTTCTGTGAAGAACTTCTACATTTTGCAGAGAGAAACTCTGCCCCATTTCCTTTGTCGTGCCCTCTGATGGGTTCCCAAAGCTTCTATTATTATTGGAGTTATCATGGTAAGCTATTTATCTCCTCAGACATTTTATTCAATTATTTTATTAAGACAATCTAGACTTCCGATTAAATTCAAAGATGATTATGGTAACTGGCTGCTTTTCATGTTCCTCTCTGCAATGAATCTCATTAATAAGATTTCAAGGCCCTAAATAGTGCCTTCCTTCAAATATGGGTCGATTATTAGGGTTTTGAGAAAGAGATCATATTTGACTTCTAAGGTGAGGCCACGGAATATGCATTCTGGAGGGATCCATTCTTCATGAAACCATGGAGACCACCATGTTAGGGAGGATCTTCAGTTAGTCGGGATGGGGATAAGTGAGAGGGAAAGAAGGAAGGGGGAGAGAGACAAAGAGCAAGTCTATTCAGCAGACATTTTAGAGAAGATTCCAATAGTCAGCATGCCAGAGATAATGTCTAAAGTCCCCAGAGTATCTGAGTTTAACTATATTGACCATCACACTATCTGTGTTTTAACTGTCCAGCAATGTGACACTTGTCCTGTGAATCCTGGCAGTCCTGTAAGCCTGGGAGTAGAATGAAGCCTATTGCTTTGAGACCTGTAGACAGAAGCTCAGAGGAATTTGGCTGTTTTTGTTTGTTCTGTTTTTTCTTTTGAAAACTATTTAATATATCCCCACATACAGTCATTAAACCCCAACACTATTGCAGATGCCAAAGAAGTGCTTGCTGACAGGAGCCTGATATAGCTGTCTCCTGAGAGGTGTATGCTAGCAGCCAACTATTGGACTAAGCACAGGGTCCCCAATGGAGGAGTTAGAGAAAGGATTGAAGGAGTTGAAGGGGTTTGAAACCCCATAGGAAGAACAACAATGTCAACCAACCAGACCCCCCAGAACTAGCAGGGACTAAACCACCAACCAAAGAGTACACATGGAGGGACCCATTGCTCCAACTGCAAATATACCAGAGGATGGCCTTGTTGGACATCAATGGGAGGAGAGGCCCTTGGTTCTGTGAAGGCTTGATGCCTCAGAGTAGGGGAATGGGAGGGAAAAGAAGTGGGTAGGGGAGCACTCTCATAGAAGCAGGGGGAGGGGAGGGGATAGAGTGTTTCTTGAGGGGAGACCAGGAAGGGGGATAACATTTGAAATGTAAATAAATAAAATATCCAATAAAAATATTTACTTATTTTACTTATTTACATTCCATCTATTGCCCCCTCCAGTCCCCCTTTCACAGTTCCTCATCCCATTCCCCTTCCCATTTGCTTCTGAGAGGGCGAGCCCCCTTTCCCTGCCCCCCTCATATCCTCCTTCCCTGGGGTCTCAAGTCTCTTGAAGGTTAGGTACATGTTCTCCCACTGTGGCCAGACCAGGCAGCCCTCTGCTATGTATGTGCTGGGGGCCTCAGAACAGCCCATATTTGCTGTCTGGTTGGTGGCTTAGTGTCTGGGAGCTCCCAGTGGTCCCCGTTAGTTGAAAATGCTGGTCTTCCTATGGAGTTGCCCGCCCCTTCAGCTCCTTCAATCCTTCCCCTAATTCCTCTATAGGGGTCCCAGACTTCCATTCAATGGTTGGGTGTAAGTATCTACATCTGTCTCAGTCAGCTGCTGGTAGAGCCTCTGCCATCCAAGGCTCTTGTCTGTAAGCACATCATAGCATCAGGCCCAAGTTTGGCCAGTCACTGGACAGCCTTTTATCCAGTATCTTCTCCATTTTTGTCCCTGGATATCTTTTAGACAGTAACAGTTCTGGGTTAGAAATTTTAACTGTAGGTTGTTATCCTCATTCCTCCACTTGGGGCCTGTCTATTTATTGGAGGTAGACTCTTTGAGTTTCCTCTCTCCACTTTTGTGCACTTTGGCTAAGGTCGCCCCCATTGAGTCCTGAGATTTACTCACATCCCAGGTCTCCAAGATTTTCTGGAGAGTTCCTTCACACTCCACGCACAGAAACTGTATAATTCTATACATTCTCTTGGCCCTCTGAGCTTTCCTCCTGTTCCCCCCATAGCTGATTCTGTTCTCCTTTTCCCCTCCCCCTCTTCTCTCCCACCCAGATCCCTCCCTCTGCCTCCCCTGATTATTTTGTTCCCCCTTCTAAGTGGGGTTCAAACATCCTCATTTGAGTCTTCCTTCTTGTTAAACTTCTTACCGTCTGTGGGTTATATCTTGGGTATTCTGTACTTTCTGGCTAACATCCACTTGCTAGTGAGTATATACCATGCATGTCCTTTGTGACTGGGATACCTGACTCAGGATGATATTTTCTAGTTTCATCCATTTTTCTGTACTTCCACTGTGTAAATGAACCAAATTTTCTGTATATATTCTTTGGTGGAGGGACGGACATCTGGGTTGTTTCCAGTTTCTGACTATTATAAATAAAGTTGCTATGAATATAGTGGAGTATGTGCCTTTGTGATATGATGGAGCATCTTTGGGTATATTGCCAGAGTGGTAAAGTTGGGTCTTCAGGTATAACTATTCCCAATTTTCTGAGGAATCGCCAGGTTGATTTCCAGAGTGGTTGTATCATTTTGCAATCCCACAAGCAATGAAGGAATGTTCCTCTTTCTCCACCTCCTTGCTAGCATGTGCTGTTATTTGAGTTTTTGATCTTAGCCATTCTGATTGGTGTAAGGTGGAATCTCAGGGTCTTTTATTTCCATTCCCCTGATGACTAAGGATTTGAAACATTTCTTGCAGTGCTTCTCAGCCATTCCTCTGTTGAGAATTCTTTGTTCAGCTCTATTTCCTACTTTTTAATTGGGTTATTTGTTTTTTTTTTGGGGGGGGGTTATTTGTTTTTTTTTTTTTTTTTTTTGGAAATTCTTGATTTCTTTGTGTATTTTAGTTATTAGCCCTCTATCGGATGTAGGGTTAGTGAAGACTTTTATCCCCAATCTGTAGGTTGTTGATTTGTCCTGTTGATAGTGTCC
>NC_034593.1:116835158-116841928 GCF_900095145.1 Mus pahari | reverse complement strand
TTTTTTTTTTTTTTTTTTTTTTTTTTTGGAACTTCTTGAGTTCTTTATGTATTTTAGTTATTAGCCCTCTATCGGATGTAGGGTTAGTGAAGACTTTTATCCCCAATCTGTAGGTTGTTGATTTGTCCTGTTGATAGTGTCCTTTGCCTTATAGAAACTTCTGAGTTTCATGAGGTTCCATCTATAAATTGTTGATTTTAGAGCCTGAGCCATTGAAGTTCTGTTCAGGAAATTGACTCCTGTGCTGATGAGTTTGAGCCTTTTTCCCACTTTCTCTTCTATTAGATTCAGTGTATCTGGTTTTATGTTGAGGTCCTTGATCCACTTGGACTTGAGCTTTGTGCAAGGTGATAAATATGAATCTATTTTCATTCTCCTATATATATAGAATAACAATTTAACCAGCACCGCGTATTGAAGATGCTTTCTTTTTTCCATTGTAATTTTTGGCTTCTTTGTCACAGATCAAGAGACTATAGGTGTGTGAATTTATTTCTTGGTCTTCGATTCTATTCCATTGATTGACCTGTCTGTATCAATTCCATGTGGTCTCTATCACTATTTCTCTACAGTACAGCTTGAGGTCAGGGATGGTGATTCCCTAAAGTTATTTTATTGTTTAGAATTGTTTTGGCTATGCTGTTTTTTTTCTCCACATGTCTATGAATTGTTCTTTCTATGTCTATGAAGAATTGTGTTGGAATTTTGATGGGGATTGCATTGAATATGTAGACTGTTTTGGTAAAATGACCATTTTCATTATGTTAGACCTACTAATCCATGAGCACTGGAGAATGTTCCATCTTCTGAGGTCTTCTTTGATTTATTTCTTTAGGGATTTGAAAATCTTTTTTTTTTTTTTTCTTTTGGTTTTTCGAGACAGGGTTTCTCTGTATAACCCTGGCTGTTCTGGAACTCACTTTGTAGACCAGGCTGGCCTCGAATTCAGAAATCCACCTGCCTCTGCCTCTCAAGTGCTGGGATTAAAGGCGTGCACCACCACCACCTGGCAGATTTGAAATTCTTGTCATATAGAGATTTCTCTTGCTTATTAAGAGTTGCACCAAGATATTCTATACTGTTTGTGGCTATTGTGAAGGGTGTTGTTTCTCTAATTTCTTTCTCAGTCTGTTTATTCTTTGAGTTGAGGAAGACTACTAATTTGTTTGAGTTAATTTTATATTCCACCACTTTGCTGTAGTTACTTATCAGCTGTAGGAGTTCTCTGGTGGGATTTTGGGGGTCACTTATGTATATTATTACATAATCTACAAATACTGATACTTTGACTTCTTCTTTTCCAATTTGTATCCTCTTGATATCCTTTTGTTGTATAATTGCTCTATCTAGAGCTTCAAGAACTATATTGAAGAGATAAGGAGGCAGAGGGAAGCCTTCTCTTGTCCCTGATTTTAGTGAGACGGCTTCATGCTTCTCTTCATTTAACTTGATGGTGGCTGTTGGTTTGCTATATTGCTTTAATCCTGTTTAGATATGTGCCATGAAAATATTGTTTAAATTTGGTTTTGTCATGGAATACTTGGTCTCTCCATCTATGGTGATTGAGAGTTTTGCTAGGTCTAGTAGCCTGGGCTGGCATTTGTGCTCTCTTAGGGTCTGGATAGCATCTGTTCAGGATCTTCTGACTTTTAGAAACTCTGTTTAGGAGTCCAGTGTAAGTTTTGATAGGTTTGCCCTTATATGTCACTTGGCTTTATCCCCTTACAGATCTTAATATTCTTTCTTTATTTTGTGCAAATTTATTTCTTTGTTTAGTATTTTGGTTATTAGGTGATGAGAGAATTTTCTTTTCTGGTCCAATCTATTTGGTGTGCTGTAGGCTTCTTGTACATAGCTTTGGGCATCTCTTTCTCTTTTTTTAGGTTAGGGAAGTTTTTTATGATTTTGTTGAAGATTTCTGGCCCCTAGAGCTGGGATTCTTCACCCCCTCTCTTCCTATTATTATTATTATTATTATTAGTTTTGATCTTTTCATTGTGTCCTGAATTTCTTGAATGTTTGGGGTTAGGAGCTTTTTAGACTTTATAATTTCTTTGACAGATGTGGCAATATCTTCTATGGTGTCTTCTAAGCCTCAGATTCTTTCTTCTATTTCTTGTATTCTGTTGGTGATGCTTGCATCTGTAGTTCCTGGTCTCTTTCTTAGGTTGTCCATCTCCAGGGTTGCCTCTATTTGTGATTTCTTTATTGTTTCTATTTCCATTTAGTTATTGGACGATTTTGTTCAATTCCTTCACCAGCTTGATGGTATTTTCCTGTATTTGTTTAAGGGATTTATCTTTAAGGGCTTCTACCTGTTTTACTGTGTTGTTTTGTAGTTCTTTAAGGGAGGTATTTATAGCCTCCTTGAAGGCCTCTATCATCTTCCTGAAATGGAATTTTAGTTCAGAATCTTGCTTTTCAAGTGTGTTATGGAATCCAGGGCTTGCTATGGTGGGAGAACTGGGTTCTAATGGTGCCAAATTGCATTGGCTTCTGTCATTTATGTTCTTGTGGGTGCCTCTCACCATCTGGTTATGTCTGGTGTTTAACTGGCCTGAGTGTCTCTGACTGGAGCTAGTTTCATTGGAGACAAGTTAGAGCAGGCAGTAGCCTCCTGTCTTCCTCATCAGAGCAGGCCTCCTGTGTCTCTGGTTAGGGCAAAACTCCTGTGTTTCTAGTTAGGGTGAACCTCCTGGAAGACAGGCAGGCTGTGGTGTGTGGGAGGGGTATGAGTCCCACTGATCTAGGTGAGGTGAATGAGCAGACTGGAAGCCAGGAACTAATGTTAAAAACATAATTTTAGCTCTTTTAACTGTGCACTCTTGAGACTAGAAAAATAAATACAGGAATATCATTTTTTTTGTCTGTGAGTGAAATATAAAAGAAACATTCTGCTCATTGTGCTTGTTAGACTGAAAGCATGAATAGGTTTCTTATTTTTAGGTTTTCCAACCAGCAACAGATGCAAAACCAAAATTAAGTCAGGTAAGGATAAAATCTAATGTGCTACCATACAAATGTTTTTCATAGTTTTTTTTTTTTTTTTTTTGCTAAGAATTCAAAATATTGTGCGTGTAAGGTTAGCAGACATTCCTGGGTAGAACATGAATGCAAACAGTTTCTTTTCAAAGCTAATACATATTCTAGACTTTGTACAGCCAGCAGGTAAGAGTTCAGTTTTGCAGTCTTTGTTCTTTTTCATATAATGTTCATTTCAGGACACTGAGAACATTCAGAGTGTTATCTACAGAACATTTCAGCCCCCTAGAAGGAAGTCCATACACAACGAGCCATTGCTCTACATTCTGGATCCTTTCTGCTCATGCGACCTGCTTAGCTGCTTTCTCATGGTGTATAGATTTTTCTTTTCTGGATATTGTATGTAAACAGAACTGGGTGGTATGCACCGCCATGCTTGCTTTCTGTCACCACAACAATGCCCAGGATCACCTCTGTTTCATGGAATGCCAGTTTAATTTGTTGTTTTGGGGAATCCCTGCTCTTGGCTATCAGAAGGAAACTAGTGGGAGAAAACACTGAAAATAATTTTTATGTTTATAATATTGGTTTTGGGTAAAGATTACTCGGGAAAGACTCAAAAAGCATGGAAAAGAAGAGAAAAATAGACAAACAGTATTAATCTGAACCAAAACTTCCTTTACTTCAAAGGAAACAGAAGAGTGAAGGCACAATGTACAGAATGAGAAAAAAGTGCTTTCAAAGTATATATCTCTCAACAGGCTAAAATCCAGAATCTATATCTATATCTATATCTATATCTATATCTATATCTATATCTATATCTATATCTATATCTATATCTATATCTATATCTATATCTATATCTATATCTAATCTATATCTATATCTATATCTATATCTATATCTATATCATCTATTTTCGAGGCAGGGTTTCCCTGTATAGGCCTGGCTGCCCTGGAACTCACTTTGTAGACCAGGCTGGCCTCAAACTCAGAAATCTGCCTGCCTCTGCCTCCCGAGTGCTGGGACTAAAGGCATGCGCCACCACGCCTGGCTCAGCATCTATATTTTAAAACTCAAAAAAGAAATAGCAGAAAGCACAAGTTATCTAACATTAAAATGGACAAAGACATTTCTCAAAATGAACATTCAAATGATGAACAAGTATGAAAAAGTACTGATGTTAGGAAACAGAAATCAGACACGTAATCAAATATAATCTCGTAGTTCCCCGTGTGTCAAAACAAATAAAAGTTAACACATACTAGAGAGAATTTGAGGAAAATAAAGAATAAACTGTTGGCTGAAATAGAAATTATTACAATGTTACAGAAAATACACAATGGCTTTATGATATAACACTCCTTCTCCTGCACATCTATGAGAGGAGATAGAAGTGGTATATTGAGATCTACACTGCTACATTTATTATGACACTGTTCACAATATCCAAGATTTGGCAATGTAGGTACTCATAGATGACTGTGTGAATAAAAATTTTAAAAAGTGTTCTGTATATACATGATAGACAAGAATTCAGCTGCAAGGAACGATGAGATTTTGTCAACCGCATCAGTGTAGATGATTTTAAAAGACATTATGTTAAGTGAAAATAGCTCACATAGGAAGATATATACTGAATAGTTTGATTTGTTTCTAGAACCTACAGTTGTTCTCATAGAAAAGAGTAGAGAAGTAGTTACAAGAGGCTGTGGGATAGGGGAGAGATCAATAGGTACAAGTTTCACTAGATAGGAATAACAACGTCCAATAATTTGCTGCACAGTATGGAGACTCTATGTAATTTTTATCCTAAAAAAACCCCTAGAAGACTGGACTTCAAATTTTATCTTCAAAATGATAAATATCTGAAATTATATACATGCTGGATACTCTGATTTGATCAGTAACTACACAGTAATACATGCACATAATAGTGAAATATCACACTGTGTGTCTTAAGCATGTGCAATTGTTGTTGACCTATTAAAGTAAATCCTAAGCAACAAAAACAAAACATCCTCTGTGGTAGATCTTTTAAATTTCCAGGATCTTAAGTATGTTTTCCCATCGCATCTTGACTCCAGCTCAAAGAAAAGAGAAAGTCTTTAAAAATTCAATGTTTGGTCATTTGTTTGCTGATTTAGACCATAATTTGACATATCGGATGTCCATTGTGTTTTTAAAGGGATTATAACAGACTGAATAAAAGGAATGCAAAGACACTTAGTGGTGCTTCACAAGCAGGAAGAAAACACAAAGCTACTCAATTTCAAATATGGATTTTTTTTTCTTTGACAATGAAGATTGTCAAAGAACCAAATACCCAGAGTGCAACAGAAACACAGTGAAGACTGTCCATAGAGGTGGTTCTTTATTAAGAAAGAAAGAGCACTGGTAGAATTTGTGGTAGAATTCCTGCAGAGCTAACATGACCAGAAAGCAGAGAACTTGATCAGAAGCAAGGACAAAGCCCATCTTGAAAGATTTGCTTCCAGGTTGGTCCAGACCCCAATATTCAGCCACACAATAGGCCTAAGCATTCTCAGTATGAGCCTATGGGAGACAGTGCAGACTTGAACCATAACAGTGAGTACTCCATTGAAGATTGCAGAGCAACACAAAAAATCAAGAGGAAATTAGGCATAGAGTTTAAGTCTAACATTGATACCACATTGGAAGGGATAAGACCTTGCACTGACTTATTTCAATCTTTTCTGAGAACATTAGCCAAAGAATAACTAGAAACACACATCACTGAATACCTCTGGGATAAACTGATGGGCTATGTATCATATGATTTCTATGGAAGAGGGCATTGACATCATAAAGGGAGGCTCATCATTTAGACAGGTGAACACTTATTAAGATTTGGATTTATATACACTAGCAGTACATGAATGGTGCTGGAGTTTTATAGTTAACAAGTGTTTACCTTCTTCCTTTGAACAGTGAGAGGTTTGTTCCACAAAGCAATCAGCCTTTATTTAAAGACTCTAATAATTGGTGCAAAGCCTAGAGGACTCAATCCCCCTTGGAGAACTCATGCCCTGCTTTGTGTTTTCCAGTGTTGCTGAGCCTCTATCCATCTCTGAGAGAGGTTCCTCATGAGCTGATAATTGAAAGCATCAATTCTTTAGTCTGTGTTTGCATGTAAGCATCACTGTGAGGTAAGCAAGAGTAAAGCTAACCCCGTAGACAGCAGGCTTGAGATGACATTTGAAGTGAGCAGTGGACAGAAATAGATAGAGAATTAGTTTCAGACTTGATTCTGCTGGCATTTTACCATAATCATGTGTATATGCTTATCTGTCTTGCCAAGCTCTGTGAGCTACTCAAGAAAAACTCCATTTTAGTTAATTTTGTGTCCTAGCATAAATATTATAAGGAACTACCATATAATCATGTTAGATTACTTTGTAAATCAGCTAATAGCCTCTCAAGTTTAAAAGTGTGAACTCTGTGCCTGGATGCAAATCCCTGACCTACCTAGTTATAACTGTATGTTTTAGGACCAGCTACTTAACATTTCTGGGACCTTTGTTTTTTCTGTTCTAATGAGCTCTAAGTATTCATTTCCTGGGCTTTGAATGAATTAATATGCAGAAATTACTTAGAAAATAAGATGGGGCTGGATAGAAAGCTCAGCAGTTAAGGGTGTATACTGTTCTCGCAGAGGACCCAAGTTTTGTTCTCTATACTGAGGAGCTCATAACCAACTTTAAATCCATATCCAAGAGATCTTCAGGCCTCTGCTGAAACATGTACTCAATTGCACCTACACA